>NW_020527962.1:0-45276 GCF_003368295.1 Carassius auratus
CAAGAACAGAAAACACACTTCCATTTACACACACTTATTCTCTCTCCCCAGAGATTTATTAACAGGAAGTTAAGAACATCAGCTTGGCTGTTACCTTATCAAGAGGGCTTCAAATACAATATGTATGCATGCTTATGGGGGATGCAGTCTTGTTCGCACAAATGTTGTGTGTCATTGATTTCTTTGAGAGTGGCTGCCGCCCACTCTGTCTGCCAGATTCTTTCTACTACAGTTTGCACTTTGATCATTTGAATGCAAAGCATGATTTTATAGTCCACTGCTTGCCAACTTCAATCAATTCAGAGGCAATAAGTTTACAAGTATAAGATAATGGATATTTTGACTTATGGACAGAAAAAAATAGTTCACTAAGGTAAATGTGGAGCACAACACTAATATCATAATGAAACTGCATGCCTTGGGGTATTGTGTTTGTTGAACAAATTCTTGAATATAAATGCATAGAAGACACTGTACATTTTGCCCAGCTGTTATTCCTTCATGCTTCCTCTGCATTAGGAAAGGGTTCTAGATCAGTGTTTCCCAAGCACTGTGGAATGTTGAACATTTAAAATACACTGTTGAATCTATAACAGAACTTATGACTTTATAAAATATTAGCGCTGTAAAAAGCTTAAAAGAATTTCAAGTAATGAATAATAATCACAAAAATAAAAAATACAATTCATATTTGTAGACATAAAAATATTTGTAAAAAAATATATGGATAAATAAATCTATAAAACTGAATTTATCACGTTAAAATATGAGCTGTCAGAAGATACAAGAATTTCTAATAATGAATAATAATAATAATAATACATTTGCAGACATTTTAAAAATACAATTAATTTAAAAACAAATATATAAAACAAGTTATAATTTCAAAGATATTAGGGCTTTCAAAATAATTTTTAAGGAATATTTTAAGAATTTATAATAATTCATGATAACTGTAAATGAATTAGGTAAATAAATAAATAAATACAAACTTGCAGAAATACATAAAACAGAAATAATGACTACCATGAAATAATGAAAACCACAAGTTCCAAGACTGCTTCCAATTGAGAGGAAGCTGAAGTCTGTTACTCATCCACTGTATTGATTGTTTTTAGTGAATCATTACAAAAAGTGTAATTTTAATAAGATTTATGATCATTCAGGATGATATTCAGTTTGGGTTAACAGGTGCACATTTTTGGTTTGGTGTCAGTGAAGGCGCCCTGTTTCTTACTGATGGCGCTGTGTGGATACGCAAGACAAAACGGTTAGGAAACACTGTTCTAGATGTGTCAGGTTGGATGTTCATGGTATCAAACCATGGCCTATTTTCTGATACTGTCTTGTCTTTGCAACCAGGCCTAGAATACAATTAATACAGATCCTCAACAGATAGCAGGCAGTGCTCAGCTAAAAAAACATGAAGGGCAAATTATATTTTTAAATAAAGCAAAGGTGCAGGTAAAGACAGTGTTCAAATATAAATGAAGCAATAAGGGCAGATCATGTCTATAGATGATGTCCTCTGGCTCTGTCATAGTGGAAACCGTATCAGTAGTGACCAATTCAAAAGAAAACCATGACAAAAGAATCACAGTCGTCTGGTGCAGAGCAGCAGGGCACAGTATGATCTTCTGGCTGACCTTAAGAGTGGCGTCTGTCCAGCTTCTTTATCAGATAAGGGGATTCAGAAGAGGTGTGCGCTTGAAAACTCAGTCTCCTGACATTTCCACTGCTCATCCTAAAGCCCAAACTAAGAGAGGCCCCTCATATGACCGTTGTTTGGATTTCAGATAAGCGACGGGTCGTCTAGGTTTCCGTCTCTGCAATATGTATCCTCTTCTTTTACTGTCCACCTGAAACCATGAGGTCTGGCCAGCCACTGAATTATATTACTGCATGTCGCTTAAAGCATGCTATCTACCAAATCCCCATTCAGAATGGGATTAGACAGATGTTGATGTGCATCCTCTTGCCTTGATTGGATTATTCCTGCATCTCAGCACTCAGAGGGGTGGGAGGTAACAATAAAGCAAAATTGCCTGAGGAAATCATAATGATTCATATGTACAATCAGATCATACATAAGTCAAAGACCACCATGTGCAGAGATGTAAAAAATAAAATACAAATAAATGAATTTAATAAAATTAAAAATTATTAAATTAATTTAAATTTATTTATTTTTTTAAAACATTTTGAGAAACTTATTTGCTTGTCAACTCAATAGTTTTATAATAATTCAACTATTTAATAATAATTTAAAATAACAATGAATAAATAATGCAAATATAAATATAACTATTGAATAAAAAAAATGAAATAAAATAATGAATAAAAACAAATAGTTAATTTATTTAATTTAATTTTAATTAAAAGAAAAATGTTAAAAGGATAGTTCCCTAACATTGAACATTATTGTAATTATTTACTTACTCTCATGTTCTTTCAAACCAATAATACATTGGTTAGTCTTCTGAACACAAGTTTTTAGAAGATCCAAAAGGTCATATAGACTGCCTAAATTAAATCTGTTCATTATATAAATCATATTTCCTGACAAGACTTGGATTAAAATTCATTCAACTCCTTTATGACCTTTTTGGATCTTCCTTGTTTTGGTTACCTGGATTTTCAGTGGTACGTTTTCATTAGTGTTACGAAGATTAACCAACCTCTTATGGGTTTGGAACAGCATGAGGGCGAATAAATGATGACAGAATGAAACATTTTGGGTGAACTATCCCTTTAAGTAATGATAATCTGTTAAACGTGTTCTTAACATGTATCACAAATGTCTATATGAAATTGCAAAACATGAAAGGAGGCCAGAAGACTTCAAGCCTATAATTAGAAACCTAAAAACGCATGATAACACACCTGCCAAGAGCAATCCAGTTATCCAGCAAACATGTCTTTTTGTTAGTCCTGTAAGAGCCCATACACTGAAGCTGTCGGTTTGGTCTGAGACCTGTAGCTGTGCACTGCTGTATCTCAAGAAAAGATGCTTCTCTTCTTCTCTTCAGGCTAGGGGCCTCTTCTTCATCACTGTCTCATTTAAACTCTCCAACCATCGGCGCTACTGGCCATCACACCACACACACACACACACACACACGCATCATCCCTTGGCACAGCGTAGAGTTCAGTGCTTCCCTAGTGCTTCTTGTAGTGGAAAACAGCCCTGTGAGAGCACTTAGAATTGTTGTACTTTTTTGTCATAAGTTGCATCATTTTTAAAGCTTTTTTTTAAACTGCATCAATCAAGTATCAACCTAAGAAACAGCCTTTGATCCATTCCTGATCTTAACCTTTAAATGGATACTCCATCCCAAAATAAAATCTTTGTCATTAATCCGTCATCAAACCGCGCCAGAATGATGTGCTGTTTCTACGTGTATTTATGCTTTGATTTGAAAGAAAACAGCACATCCTTGTGGCGCGGCTGACACAGAAGAGCGTAGGCAGTTTGATTGATGTGGAGAGACACAGAGGAGACTGTCGACAAAGGAATGGTTGAATAAAGTTGTTATTTTTGTTTTCGTCTTGTACAAAAAGTACTCCGTCAGTTCATCATGTTACAGTTGAACCACTGATGGCAGATGGACTATTCTGACTTTGACAATGTAACTTACTTGGCAGCCTATGGGACAGTCACAAGCCTCCCGGTTTTCATCCAAAATATCTTAAATTATGTTCCGAAGATGAACAAAGGTTTTACGAGTTTGGAACGACATGGAGTGATTAATGAGAACATTTCATTTTGGGGAGGAGTATACCTTAAATATTTAACCATCAGCAATTTAAGGAACATTATGGGTTACTGAGACAAACCCATTCATTTTTTTTAAGAAATACTTTCAATTTATGCGCGCACACACACACATACATATTTATATATGTATAACAGTCCTAAATCATGGGACTGCCACTCCATTCTCAATGGACAGGCCACCACATAAAAAAAAAAAAAAAAAAAAAAAAAACTATGGCAGGATCTGTGGGCAGTGCATGGTTATTTCACATCCTCCTGGCCAGGGAATGAACCTTCCATAGTACACTTACATTATGAATAAGGATCTGGTCATTGTTTATTCATCACAATTCAACTGAGGTTCCAGAGTCTCTCTCTCTTCCAGCACACCAAACATATTTATACACAGACAGGTCAGTTCCAGGCAGTGACACTATATATATATATATATATATATATATATATATATATATATATATATATATATATATATATTATATATATATATATATATATATATATATATATATATATAGATATGATGTTTAGACAGGGACATCTGTAAAGTTTATATATATGCCTCTGTCTAGTTTACAGTGTATCCGTTATGGTCAAATCATTC
Organism: Carassius auratus; assembly: GCF_003368295.1. Lineage (NCBI taxonomy): Eukaryota > Metazoa > Chordata > Actinopteri > Cypriniformes > Cyprinidae > Carassius > Carassius auratus. Next base: position 4,380 of record NW_020527962.1, read on the forward strand.
TTCCTCTTCAAACATAGCTCTCGCGTCTCTATATACCTCCCTCACAGGTGGCCACTCATTGAGATTCAGTGGAGAGAAATCCAATCAATAAAGCTGCACTGGACCGTCATGGTATAAAATCAAATCCTCTTCTATCCACTGAAGTTATATATACTAGAACTTCAGTGGATTTGGGTTTATACGCTGAGGTTATTCAGTGACATGCAGACATTTCATGCTTAAAAGAACATGACCTGTTAATGGCAACTGGAAGAGCAGTCGGTGAGGAACAGGACTTTGCTTTTACAGGTGAGCGGGAAGACATGAGTGACAGTTGCAGACGGTCTACAGGTCACACAAGGCAACGCGCCTGCTCTTCAGCTGATTTCTGGGTGCCAGGGGTCCACACACCTCCAGAGGAAGGATTATGCTTTGCTGCTCTCAATGCACAAACTTATGCACACTAAAACTCTGGAAAAAAAAGTGCAACTGTTGGAAAAAAAAACACCCTGATGATTATTTTATTGCCAGGCAATACTTTATACTGTTTTAAAAGTAATCTGCTAGAACTCTAAAAAACTAAACATCGCCAAGTAACGGCTATCATCACTCATACAAGTGAAAGATTACTTTCACAGCAATATGCTGGCGATGCATGGAACGATGCCTGCTCAACTCCGACTCGCTGTAAAGTAATATCAGTATCACTGTGTAGGCAGCGCGCTGACTCACAATGGTGGATGGACTAATGCCATGCTCTGATGGCATGTGAGAGACGGCAGCAGCATATCAGAAGAATGGGAGGAGGACATGTGTTTGATATACAAAAGTGTTTATTTAAGTACTACTGTTTAAATGTTTAGAGTTGATTTCTTTAATGGGGTCATATGATGCGATTTCAATTTTTCCTTTCTCTTTGGGGTGTTACACGCTCTTGGTGCATGAAGAAGATCTGTAAAGTTGCAAAGACTAAAGTCTCAAATCCAAAGAGATATTCTTTACCAAAATAACATTGTCAAGCCCCCCTGAAATGGCTCATTCAAACACACCCCCACATGTCTACCTCACTATGTGGAAATATTTGTGTAATGGCGCCCAAATGTTCAAGCGAAGAAAGAAGGTGAGGTTTTAGTAACTACAGTTAGTGTTGAAGCAGCCATGTCAGTGAGATGCTGTATGTATCTAGGTGAAATCAAAAGCACTTTATCTGGCCTTCCGAAAGAAGATGCATTTAGGAATCTTTAAGATTACTTACAAAAGAAAAGCAACGTATTTTATGGACGACCGTTTCGTGAATCTAGGAGAGGAGGTTATTCTGACTTTGCTATGACAATCTGGCGCTTCTGAATCAGCTACTGTAAGTATGTTTTGTAATTAGCTTAAGTATTAGCTATTAACTGTTCAAATGCTGAGTTTTGCCAGTATTATCTGCGTCACACGTGTGTGTGTGTGTGTGTGTGTGTGTGCGCGCGTGTGTGTGTGTGAGAGAGAGAGAGACAGGGTCACATCACATTTGAATCAGCTGTCTTAACCGTCCGTGGCTTGTGTGCTGCAAACACATACGAGCTTCATCACTCTTTCTGTCACGCCACTTTGTTCCCCTTTCAAGCTTTAACTGATGGTAAAACTAAGGACATTATAAACTGTCTTTACATTTATCTTGAAAGATGAAGTTTCCGATTATGGAAAAGGGCGATACATTTCCGACGAGTGCTTGCGGTGTTCGGCCAATCACAGCGCACTTGCGCACTTGGTCAGTTGGCCAATCAGAGCAGACTGCGCTAGTCGGAAGGAGGGACTTTGTAGAAAACAACATGTTTGAGAGAGGTGGGGGATTGAGGACCTACAATAATGTACAGTATTTGAAAAAAATGTTTGTGTTTTTTTGAACATTAAAGCATGTCAACATATTCTGTTACACCAAATATACAAAATAATGATCTTTAAAAAAAGCATCATATGACCCATTTAATGACACTGACTGTACCCACAGAATAAACATCTCAAGGCATAGCTAAAAGTCCAGCATTGCAGCAGACATAAGTTTGGACTGAAAATCTAAACTTCCACATGGCACATGGGGCTCGTTGTAGACAGGAGGCCAGAATTCAATATACTTATAGCTTCCCAAAGCCTATCCAATGATAAATGTCTGCTGTCCAGTTGCCAAGAGGGACGGACTCATTCCAAATCAATTGAACCTTGTTATTCAACAATTACGCTCGGCTTTTTGCTGCAGGATGATGGAAAGAGGGTCACTGGCAGACAAGGCATCATAAATACTCAACGCCGCTGAATATTGCTGTATACTAAATTCTTGACATGGCCCATCTTTCCTGCATTACCCAGTCACTGCAGGGACATAAGTTAGAAGCTTGTGAGGAGAACTGCAGCGGCAAACAGATTTACGGTAGAAAAATTTACATGAGTGACAGCAACATTGCCAGCCAAAAAATACAAAAAATAAAAATAGCAGCAACAATTGTACGGTTGGATTCACAACAGGATAATTTGGGAATTTAATTATTAAACTCATAAAAGACTCATAATAAACATTAAGTTCCTTAGAATTTATTCACACACCCACACCCCAGACATAATTCAGTCAAATGCGATTTGGTTTTCAAGGACTCATATTTAAAAATGAGTGTATAATATACTTTAATTATGAGATTAATAATGATAGAAGGCATGATGTGTAACAAAAGCTTACATCTCACAATAAAAAAAATAATAAATAAAAATAAAAAATAAAATAAAAAAATAAATAAAAAAAAAAAAATATATATATATATATATATATATATATATATATATATATATATATATATATATATATGTCTGATATGCAGTTGGTCTAAAATAAATCAGTCAGCAAGTCATCCTCTCATGCCAAAGGAAAGATTCAGCTGTGTCATTAGAAGAAAGGTGACACCATGAGTGCATTGTTACAATGGTTCACAAATGAAAGAACAAGAACAATGAACAGAAAGATGACAGGTGCATTGCCCCACGCACACAGCGATGAACTGGAACTGATAGTGCAGGGGCTGTTGGGTAGGTTTTCTCCCTGGCAAATGTAGCCTTCATTAGATGCACGGAGAGCCAGTGCCTACAGGCTACACCACACTCAGAAACTGGAGAGGGACCAGAGTTCCTGTTTATGGCAAACTCACAAAAAACTCTTCCTGTCAAAATAGAAGTCTTCCTCTTTGATTATACATAAAACATACTCACAGATGCACTCAAATGTTGTCCCATAAGTCCCATAACCAAGCAAACTACTTTCCCGAAGGAAATACCAGTGCTTGCAAGAACAAGAATAATGTTTACAACAAGCTGCATGCACTGCTTCATCGTTGACAAATGATAAAAGAAGACATTTGCAAGTTTTGTTCTCTACAATGAATTGAGGGGTAAATATCCATATAATCCAGCAGTCTTTTTGTTTTCTGTCTTAAAAAATCTATTCATATTACTTTTGCAGTGTGAGAAACCGCTACAAAGAAATACAGCACGAGGCTGAGCTGTCTAAATGAATCAAACCGAATCATAAACAATTTCAGACCTTTTTGCACACCCATTTGATGATTAGATCAAAAGAGTGATTCTAAACAGCTTATAAACAACACACATGACATGATTGTTGAAATATTATCAGAGAAAATCATTCTCAGGTTGGTGTACATCAATCCCACCCCAGTAAAAAATTCTAATGATGCCCCTGGGCTACACATAAAAATCAGCACAGTATAAACAACCACAGAGCACAACAGTTTGGTTCCAGAATTAAACTCTATAAGTGTTAAATAAGTGCATAGAATACAGGACCAATCATAATTCAGTATACAAATATAAGAAAGACCAATCACAGTTAAGTATTTAATGCAATGACATCATACCCGTTAGCTATCATCACATGATCCCTCATCCTCAAAACACAGTGCTGCCTTGCAAAAAATGTAAACAGACAAACTAATCATGAAATGTCACATTAATAACTGAAGCACAACTAATGCTCAAAATTCAAGTCAGCTTTTTTTTTTTATGTAATAATTTTTCATCATCACATTCAAATCATGGATTTCTCTGAAACAATGTCTATTCCCTGTTTTTGATTAAGAGAAATGTATAAGGGGAACACAGCAAGAGCACAGAGAAAAAGAGAGAGAGCAGGAAAGACAATGTGTGTGTGTGTGTGTGTGTGTGTGCGTGCACACATGAGTGATTTAGAAAATTACATTCAGCCTGTGGTAACATCCACAATGGCCTCACAGCACTCCTCAACTCACTCATCCTGCCTGATTCACCTTCACCACACTCTCAGTTATCAGCCCCACAGGATTCACTGGGTACTGGGCCACAGCCCCATGAATAACGAATTCAACGGCCCTTAAATACAACAGCGGGTGATTAACGAAGTGATTAATATTGATGTTTCATTGCCAGCTGAAATATACAGGATACATGCAGTAGAGCATGATCCATATTTTCAAGCCGACTAACATTAAACACTCTATAAAACACTTCTATAAAAGCCTTCTGTAAAAACACCAAGATGGGCCACGAAATAGAAATGTACTTTCATTAACCTTCATTTGAGAGCACCACAATTGTCCATCTAAGTAAACCAAAGAGGATTTCTCTTACGCGAACGAATGAATCATACAGTCTCTGAGCAGCAAGGCCTCTGAATAACAAATCAGCCTTTTGCCTCCATTTAATCCTCGAATCTGTATTTCTGCCGATACTGTGTATGTTGTAAGCTGTACATGAAAAAAAAAAAGGTCGCAGTAAAACACAAATCAGAACTCACCTATTTTATACTAATTTATTCATACCGCTGTTTATCAATCAACCCCTATCTGAACTCTTCTAAGCGTTGTGCTGCACACAAACTAGAGCAAATGAATGCCCTTCAGGTTTTGAACAGTAGCACAGTAGGCCACTAACTGAAAATTACTGGTTTTAGAGTTTTTCAAAACACAGGTTACATTTACTTGATCAAAAATACAGTATAAATGGCAGTATTATTACAATAAAAAAAATAAATAGTGGAAAGATTTTAAAAAGATGCATGGTGTTTCAAACTTCCTTTATTTTGAATTCCAAATTGCCCTTACATATCTAAAACTACCCCCTGTTGAGGAACATTTCTATTTAAGTATTCAACATGAATATGCAAAAAAATCCATTCTTGCCTCTGAAAACTGCAGACACCATTTAATTCTCACAAATCATTTCTTCCACTTTAACTCAAATGACCCCATCGCTACTCTTTCTGTCCACGAGCTGTCTGGGATATTGATCAGGACTGATGATTCTGTCCTGTCCAGCACTAGATTTCTCGCAGTGCTCCCCTGATCCACACAACAACTGACTGACTGACAGCTGTAGATCAGCATGCCCGATAATGGCTCCAAGCAGACAGACAGAATCATGCTGACAGTCATGCATAATAGATGATAATCAAAGGCTAGATCACTGTATTATTAAAAGGAAGACTACATAGACAATTAAGTAGCTTTACAGATAATCAGCACTTATTATATCTTCCTGATCTGAGACAAGGTTACACTTACTTTTTTTAAAAGCATTATTCGCAGAAATCCCAAAGTGTATGTAGTGTTTATGTAGTGCTAAACTATTATTTAACATAAATTTAACAGAACATAAAAATTAAGTTGTTTTAAACATTAAATCCCCACAAAAAATGGGAATTTTGGTCTGTCCTCGTACTTAATCGGTCTGACCTTATAACTGTATTAAACAGTTTTTTTTTCTTCATATTTTCAAAATACTTTTCATTCATATTTTTTAAATATAACATTGTACTAATTATTAAAATAGTTTACAATTTCTAATTGATTATTAAGTAATAAAAACAACAACATCATATGAATTATGGTTTTATCATATACTTCAGTCCCAATTTGTCTTGGAAGAAGGTCACAAAAATGTCAAACTTCATTTAAAATGTTAGAATTACTTTAGCCCTGAAGCTATCAATCCCACTTTTGCTGAAGGTTAAAGAAGTCTTTCACTTACCATTTCATTTACTGAAAATAAAATATTTTCTTCAGCTTTTTTAGGGCCCTACCATGCATCCTGTTCATGGAACATGTCCCATGCTGTACTTTATAATAAGAGGAAGTGTCATAGTGAAAAATGGTTTTCTCTGCTGGTCAGTCTCTTCACAGAAATAAATGGAACTCTGAGATCTCACTTCAAAGGGCACCTGAGGATCCCGTCCCAGTTATCATCAGTACTTTCCCTTTCCTATTCATTACAAATAAACCTAATGAGGCATGAAATTAAGTTCCATTGTCAATGGAGTATTTGAAAACTAAAATCTGCAAGAGAACATCATTATGATGGCCTTTACATGGACGAAGCACTCTTTTGCATGCGCATGTCCTTCCAGTAAAACAATTTTCTTTACTTGCGTGAATTTATTTTGTAGAGCGTAGCACTTAACACCCTTGACTTGCACATTCATAAAACATGCCATCATGTTATGGCAGCCCTGGGCTGCTTGGCACACTCACAGTTCTACAAACACACACAGTGTGCTGCCAGTCCTTCCCAGCTGAGCTCCAGCTGTACACGTGCACCAGCTGAGGCTGTGATTTGTGGCGGACAAGAATGATGTAATTAGATTGCTGCACACACACACACACACACACACACACAAACACACATTCTCAAAGGTAAATGCACTTCAATGCAGCCCACATCCCAAAGGAAGTTTTGACTGGAAGAGGAATTTAATAAAATTGTAATTCAAAGAAATTCAACAGGTGATGTATTTCTTAGAAATAATGAAATGTTCTTCCATCCTGGGCTGCGTTTCTTGATAATGATTGATCTTAGCACTTCAAAAAATGAACTCAACACAATCGCACGTAGCCCTGCTTTAAATGTAGTTTTACTACACGCTGGTTTATTGTACGGTTAAGCTAATGCTGCATTTCAGACAGCTCGGATATATTCGCTCGGATTACACCAGAGTCCAGAGCACTTGTAGATCTACAAAGATTTTCAAGTACTACTAAAATTACAATGGTTTTGGGATACGGTCCGCAATTCTAAGATGATTTGTGCGATAATTTTTGCGATCAACTTAAGCTTACGATGCTTTGGGAAATGCAGCCCTGGTCCACAAAAGTTAATTAAATATGGTGAAGTATAAAAACATTATACAATAAAGACTGAACGATAATGGTTAATTAATTTGTCATGATTATTTGACCAAAAATATATAATGATCATTGTAATTTATACATTTCATCAGAATTATTGCACTTTCATTTAAACACAAATTTCAAGGGATTCTTGCAGATATAGTCACAACAAACAGTGCAAACAACCACGTGAAAGAAAACAGACGGGATATATTACATGCAGAAAATTTCAAGGAAATTTTACTTCCTGAACTTCTGAACCTGGTTTATATACAGCATGTGTAGGAAAGACAAGGTGAAAATAGCCATTTATATCATTATAATACCATTTATGTGTTTCATTGAGGAAAACTGAAATTAAGATGGCATTTGGACAACTACGTACGTAGTATCAGCCTATATCAATGTTTATTTTTCGAGCTATTATAATGGAAATAGGTTCATAGACCAGTCCATGCCAACAGTCATACATAACAGGCATTTTCTGCAAGAATTCACACACAAAGCCTTATTCCTATTTATACAGGTTACTATGAGAGCACATGAATGGGAGTGAAGCACTGCTGATACTTGAGGTGAGAAAATACAAGAATGGTCCCTTTTCACAAGACTGTGATGATACGATTCAATGGTCATCAGCAGGGGCGACATATCAGTAGTCATGGAATCCCCAATGAAATTTGGAGCGGTTAGCCAAACTCATACATCCTCAAACAGAAGCAAAAGCACCCTCATTTGAAGATATGGCAAACTATCCACTATGCTCTGGAAAGCATAAAAAACGAACTATTTACAATGTGGTTTTGTAATGATTCAAAATGGACACATCAAGTAGCTGGATTTGGCAACTGGAAAAAAGACATTCAGTCTACATCAAAAAAGCAGCATACACATTTCTGGTTAAAAATGAAAGGCCATCAACAGACACTTAAATCGGGAAGCATCACCATTCAAATCAGCAGCAATAATCAAAGCTAGTCCAAAGCTTTAGTAAATCCTGGCAACTTCTATAAGTTATTCTTGACTGTGCTGTATTGTTTTATTGTTTTATTTGGATCCCCATTAGCTCCCACTATGGTGGTCGCTAGTCTTCCTGGGGTCCACTGAAATAACAATACAAAAATACAAAATTCAATTCATCAATACATTAATAAAATCTGTAAAAACTATACGATATATTAGCTACCATGACACACATTTGAAAGAAGTACAAATTATTATCCAAAATCAACATATATTCAACATGTATTTCAAACAATTTAAAACAAAACATTCAAAAATAAAAATAAGTAATACTTTCACACCTGTAATCTCTGTTTTATTGTTTTCTTAAAAGAAAATTTACTTTTGAGTTCCCTGACGCTGGATGGAAGTGAGTTCCACTCTACAGCCCCTCTGAATACATTTTTGTGGAGTTATGAGCAAGTAGGAATGCAAAAAATATATATTTGTGGTAGTCTCCTATTCACTGCTATAGAAATGTATCCAACTATGACGACTTCTGCTGCTGGAAAGGTCCATAACCAGGAATACATCTCCAAGTATATAAATCTCCATATTTTTTGCAAGGACATTAAATATACATGCATACCAAGACACTTTGCATTGCCGCTCAAACTTGCAATAGGGCCTGACTTGCTTTAATTTGCATAAGCAAACACGCGCTGCATTTACACCTCATCAAGTGCGGTTTTAACAGCTTCTTTCTGCATTAAAAGAGAAATCTGGGATTTGTCATTCCTCCCAGACACTTCTTAATCCTTGTTTCTGAGTGCATTCATTTCCTTTAAGTTTGTAGCTGCCTGCCTTTTCAGCCACCAATAAATGCTGCATCCTCTCTAAGCCTTGAAAAGCTCTAAAGGGAAAAGACTCAACTGAGGCATTGCATTGTTTACTGACAACAGCTTCCACCCATGAACACTATTCTCACAGATAACTGAACCACAGCTTTCACATGTAGTCCACCTCTGTGACCACACAAATATTGGGTCTCATTTAATAATGTTTTTACAAGAAAGAACTCTGCCAAAATTTCTTGGTAAATGGGTGCAGTGACATTGGTTTTCAAAAAACACAATGGACAACACCAGCAGATGACATTGCACCCCAAATCATCACAGACTGTGGAAACTTAAGACTGGACTTCAAGCAGCTTGGGCTATGAGCTTCTCCACCCTTCCTCCAGACTCTAGGACCTTGGTTTACAAATGAAATTCAAAATGTGCCCTCAACTGAAAAGAGGAATTTGTACCACTGAGCAACAGTCCAGTTCTTCTTCTCCTTAGCCCAGTTAAGATGCCTCTGATGTTGTCTGTGGTTCAGCAAATTCCTTGACACATCTGTGTGTGGTGGCTCTTGCTCCAGCCTCAGTCCATTCCTTGTGACGTTCACTCAAATTCTTGAATCGATTTTGCTTGACAATCCTCATTAGGCTGCAGTTCTCTTGGTTGGTTATGCATCTTTTTCTTCCACACTTTTTCCTTCCACTCAACTTTCTGTTAACATGATTGGATACAGCACTCTGTGAACAGCCAGCTTCTTTGGCAATGAATGTTTGCGGCTTACCCTCCTTGTGAAGGGTGTCAATGATTGTCTTCTGGACAACTGTCAGAGCAGCAGTCTTCCCCATGATTGTGTAGCCTAGTGAACCAAACTGAGAGACCATTTTGAAGGCTCAGGAAACCTTTGCAGGTGTTTTGAGTTGATCAGCAGATTGGCATGTCACCATATTCTAATTTGTTGAGATTGTGAAATGGTGGGTTTTTGTTAAATGTAAATGAGCCAGAATCATCATAAATAAAAGAACCAAAGACATAAACTACTTCAGTCTGTGTGCACTGAATTTATTTAATACACAAGTTTTACAATTTGAGTTGAATTACCGAAATAAATTAACTTTTCCACAACACTTTATTTGATTGAGATGTGCCTGTATGCTTTCATGAGGATGTGCAGCAGTGGCCCGTCAACTGTCCTGAACATCTTTTATGCTGGCCTCAGGCAGTTGGTTGAAATCACCAGGGGCTTCTTACAGCCGTGGACCCCTATAATCGTCACCAACTTTCCCACTTGCAACGGCCCTGCTCTGTTTTCACTTCTCTCTGAATTCTGACCTCTATGACACAACATCTCAAATGACCCACATCAAACAGTAAATGTATAATCAAAGTCTAGAGAGCAATTAAGGATATGCAGAGAGGTCAAAGTGTTTTTCCATGGATTGGGAGTGAAATTCATAATCAGAGCTTTGACCTGTTTAATAAGTGCCATGATGAACTCATGCATTGTTTCAGTGCTTGAGGGAGAAACTCTGCTCTGTCCAACTATGAGGCAACAAGTCTAACAGCAGGCATCCTTTAAGCAGAGCAGAATGAAGAGGTGTGAGAAACATATTTAAGAGCTCTCCATTTCAGAGCAACAGACTCAAATGAAATGGAAATTATCTCCTTGCAGATTAAGGAGTGGGAGATTTGAGAGATGCATTGCAGAACTGCTTCTTTCCTAATTTTCTGAATTGGGCCATTGATGTTGGACACACCAGCATGTGAGATGCATGGTATGTCCAAATTTGTTATAGTATATATATTGCTTCTGAAAGAGGGATCAATACCAATGCATTGTGCGCAAATATCCAGACTACAGACAAAGTAAGCATCCCGCTTGATTCATCTTTTGTTTTCCCAAAAGATCTTTTTGGCTCTCTGTAAGGCTAATGTTGCTTAAGCTACCATTCTCTCTGGCTGTTTTCACTAATGCTGCCTTCATATGCTACCAGGATTATCGTGAATAGGAATGTGGTAGTTAAAAATTGCATTTAGAAGCAATGTGAAGTGTACGGAGCCCCAAACTTCTTATGCAAGAAAATTTTTATTTATTCTCCTCAATATTCTAAAACTTGCACACTATTACTATTTCGTTCCCTCAATTTGCTAAATCGTGCGCACAATTTACTAATTCGTCATCTAAATGCATAAATTGTGTGCACAACTTAGCAAATCGAAGGGAACGCAGTAGTAAATCGTGAGCACAATTTCTAAATTAAGGGAACGAAATAGTAAGTTGTGCACACGAAAAGTCAGGCAGCAGCACCAGCTCATTTTCAAACACAAGTAACAGCGCATTTTGACTCATACCCTAAAGGTGGCAATTTCAACAAGCTATAAAAAAATATTATATTTATTTTGAGATAAAACTTCATATACACACTCTGGGGACATAAGAGAACAATTAAAAAAATATTGTCTCAATGCATTCTTTGGCACCTTTAAGTTATTTTTTTTATCAGTATACTGTATTGGCATGTAGATGTAGATGCTAACAGGCATAATAATAATTTAATGGAGTCCATGGAGTAATTTCATAAATGTGCAGGAAGGTTACACTGTATTTCATTCAAATGTACTCAATACACAAATACAGTAGATTACTGTTTAAGAGGTTGGAGTCACTGAATTTTTTTTTTAATTAATACTTTTATTTAGTAAGTATACATTAAACTGATCATATGTGACATTTATACCATCAATAATTAGATTTTCATATTTCAAACAAATGCCATTGAACTTTATATTGAGTAATGGGGAAAAAAAAATCACAAAAATATAAAGCAGCACAACTGTTGTTATTATTTTTTTTCTAACATTAATATTAAGAAGAAATCTTTCTTGGGCATCAAACTACAATTTTAGAATGATTTTTGAAGGATTTAAATGAATTGAAATAGAAAAAGGTTATTTTAATATTTCACAATATTACGTTTGCCCACTTACAAAGACATTAAGGGACTGTAATTTTTATGGTAGGTTTATTTTAACAGATATAGACAGAATACCAACCAAAAGATCCATAAATAAACACATTATATAAAGGTTAGAGATTGATTTGCATTTCAATGAGTGAAATAAGTATTTGGTCCCCTACCAACCTCAAGAATTCTGGCTCCCACAGATTGGTCATGTGCCCATGTGGAACACAGATTAGTCCTGTCACTTTAAGAAGTTACTCCTAATGTCAGCTCCACACCATCTTTACCTCTTCCACCACCATTGCCAAAAACAAAGAGCTATCAAAGGATGTCAGAGACAAAATTGTAGATCTGCACAAGACTTGAATGGGCTACAAGACCATCAGTAAGAAGCTTGGTGATAAGGAGACAACTGTTGGTGTGATTATTTGGAAAATGGAAGAAATACAAAACAACCATCGATCAGCCTCAGTCTGGAGCTCCGTGGAGGATCTTCCCTCATGGGGTAAGGATGATCATGAGAAAAGGTGAAGGATCAGCCCCGAACTACACAAAAGGAGCTTGTTAATTAATTAATATCTTAAGGCAGTTGGGAACACAGTCACCAAGCAAACCATTGATAACACACTACGCTGCAATGGACTGAAATCCCACAAGGTCCCCTGCTCAAGAAGGCACATGTACAGGCCCGTTTAAAGTTTGCCAAAGAACATCCAAATGATACAGAGAAGCCTTGGGAGAAAGAGCTGTGGTCAGATGAGACCAAAATCGAGCTCTTTGGGATTAACTCGACTCGCCATGTTTGGAGGGAGAGAAATGCTGACTATGACTTCATCCTTACAGTCAAACACGGAGGTGGAAACATTATGATTCAGGGCTGTTTTTCTGCTAAGGGTACAGGACAACTTCACCACATTGAGGGGCAAATGAACAGGACATTGTACTGTAAAATCTTGGACGAGAACCTGCTTCCCTCAGCCAGAACACTAAAGATGGGTCATGGATGGGTCTTCCAGCATGACAATGACCCGAAACATACCGCCAAGGCAACAAAAGAGTGGCTCAAGAAGAAGCACATTAAGGTCATGGATTGGCCTAGCTAGTCTCCAGACCTCAATCCTGTAGAAAATTTGTGGAGACAGCTGAAACTTCAACTTGCCAAACGACAGCCAAGAAACCTTAAGGATTTAGAGAGCATCTGTAAAGAGGAGTGGATCAAAATCACACCTCCTGAGATGTGTGTAAACCTGGTGACCAACTATAAGAAAAGTCTTACCTCTGTGCTTGCTAACAAGAGTTTCTACACCAGTACTAAGTCATGTTTTGCTTGGGGATCAAATACTTATTTCACTCACTGAAATGCAAATCAATTTCTAACCTTTATATAATTAATTTTTTCTGGATTTGTTGTTTGTTATTTTGTCTCTATACGTTAAAATAAACCTACCATAAAAATTACAGACTCTTCATTCACCCTTCATCTATCATAAGTGGCTCTTTTATAGCTAATAATAACAGAATTATGCTTTTACTATTAGCTTTGTCTCATATATTTAGATACAATGAATACAATTGGAAAAAATGGACACAATAAGATAATATCTACAAAATAATTAATGTCTATACTGCGTGGCATGTTCAGATAATTTGGCTTTAAAATTTAGATAATTTTGTCCATAAAGAAATTTCTTACTTTTAATTGAAGACGTTAGCAGCTTGGCAAATCGGAGACTAACTTTTTGCAATCTCTTCAGAAACTCTAAAATGTCTCGACACACACAAGGGGCCCTATCTTGCACCCAGCGCAATTGACTTTGTACACCGACGCATGTGTCATTCCTATTTTGCACCCGCGCAAAGCACGCTTTTACCTCCACAGAAGCACGTCGCTAAACTAGTGAATGAACTTGCGCTCCCTGGGCGGTTCAGCGCAAAAAAGGAGGCGTGTTCCGGCGCAAACAATCCCTGGTGCTATTTTGCTGTTCCATTAAACAATTGCGCCACTGACCAGAAAAAACTAGTCTAAAGTCAGTGGTGCGTTGCGCATTGTTCATTATGCTATTTTAAGGGCGCATGCTTGACCATAATGTATAGCGTGCACAAAGTGCATACACTTTGCTCATGTAATCTACACAGATGCAACAGTTATTTTTGCAAATCATAAATTGTTACACTAAAAAAATATTAACACGTGAGATGACGAAAATCATTGTGGTGTAAAAGAAGATGTGAAAAAATAGACATAAATCTAGCTTACAAATTATTCAGGCTAATTGTAGTAATTAAGGATCAGACCTGTTGGCCAAATAGTGGCAAGACATATGTGTATATAAGGACATCTGACAAATTGTGGCTATTTCCTCCCACCCCTGTTTAACCGACGCTATTTTGGGTGGGTTTTTCCCATCCCCATACAACACAAGTTCTCTGTCTTTCACTGCTCTTACAAGAACATCAGTCTCCTCGGCTGTGAACCGCTCCTGGCGTGCGCCTGGTAAATACGCCATAATAATAGCAATCCATAATGGAACTTGCGCACCTGCTTTTAAAGGGAATGTTGGATGACGTTCTGATTGGTTTATTTCACGTTACGCCCAAACCACACCTATGAATAATGAAGCTACTTCAGACCAACCCATTTTAGATTTGCGCCGGGCGCAAGAGCCATTTATCCCGCCGGGAAAATAGCAACAGCGCCGAGACCCGCCCACAAAGTTACTTGCGCTTCGCGCTTTGACACTTGCGTTTCAGATCGTTAAAATAGGGCCCAATATCTTTTTTTTTTTTTTACTGTAGAAGAAACATCTGAAAAGCACTCTATCCCAACTACAGTACAGTCTAGAAAACAAATGAGATTTTAATATTTTAATAATAATTTTCTTATTTAGTAATAATTTAAATGAATCTTATGACTTACATTTAAAGCTGCTGCTCTAAGATATACTCATAGTGGAAATGAAATTGAGTCAAACTGCACGCTGGCTTAGAAGATACACACTTTGTTATATTCTGTTCATGTTCGGATTAAGCCATGTGGTTTGGTGCTGGTGTTTTTCGGTCACTTTAAACCATGCACCACATGAGCATTACAGACAAGCCAGAATGTGGTAAATAATGCAAGAAATGGCAGTCAGGTCTCTCACAGCACGCACTGTTAAATATTCATCCAAGGTGGGCAACCCGTAACGAGACTTGCTTGTATTTGTAGCATTAAATGTCTCTTGTCACCAGCTTTCAGCCAAACAAAACAGAGCATTTCAATGCAAACATGCACCTGGAGACCATTTAAACAACATTCATTTGAGCCACAGGAGAGCACAGCTTACTGTTCTTCTCTTCTTTTTGCTGAGTCAAGTCAACAGATGACCTGACAAAAGTGTGGCGATAAGAAACAAATTATTAATTAAGTAAGATTTAACTTTGGTATCAGCATCTTGATCTTCATCTGATCACCGTCCACAAGCACATTTCTCAGAGAAACCCATCCTGAAGTCAAATCCCAGAGGATCTGCACTGTAAAATGTAATTGCTGAGCTTACTAAAATGATTAAGTAAACTTAACTTACTTTATTAAGTTTTTTGATATTACTTAGTTTAACTAAGTAATTCCAACTTTTTCCCCACTCAAAGTGCTTAAACTCAACTTGTTCATTTAGCTCAACTTAAAAGTTTAAGTATTGTGAATGCACCAGATATACAGTAGGTGGCGATAATACTCCAAAGGAGTGAGAGATCATTAATTGGACGAAGAAGAAGACGACTGCACATGCTAGTTACTTGGTTCAGATAGCAGGTTCATTAATTTGCACGTGGCTGGATAAGAGAATGATAAGGTGAGTCTCATTTTTTATAGTTTAACTGCTACATTTTCATTACAAAATAATAATATATCAATCAAAGTTCATAAACAGTAATATTTTGTTAAAATATTTATATAAAATCGATGGATGACGTTGGATTGCTCTTAGCAATCTAATAATTGGTAATCGTCTCGCTTTAAAGATAAACGTGTTTTAGGTCAACAGACAAGTTTCAGAGGTGGATAGAGTAACAAAAACTTAAGTAAAATACAAGTTACTGTGTAAATGATTAGTTGAAGCTATAGTCTTAATAATTACTTGAGTAAAATGTATGCAATGGAAAAGTAACACGTTTATAATTAGTGTTGATGTCGTTTATATATAAACAACGGTTTTCAGATTAGGGATGGACGAGAGAAGCTCTTTACACGTGTAACGTTACTCATACCTGCAATTGAACATTTGAGCATAGTATACAGGATTTTTGCCTTGTGTTCTAAAATAAATACAATAATGTGTAAGGTTATATATTCTGTAAGCACGTGTGTCTAAGCGACGTTTTTTTCTTGAGACTAAAAACTCATTCTGATTTTAAACACCTCACGTGCCTTCAGACCATATACTGAACAAATTAGTGATTCGTGAGCCAGTTTAAATCGTCTTTCTCTGTTGTCTTTTCAAACGAATCGACACGAAAACCATTAATTTAATGCCTTAAAATGCAAAAGAATGTTAAATAAGAGGTGCTGCAAAGAAACCAATATTTTATACAAGTTTTTAAAGTGGATGCTAAAAATTGTTTTTACAAATTGCTTGTTATTAATCCATATACTTTAACTCTGTTAACTTTTTTGCAGAATGTTTCTTTGAAGAGTGCAGTGGACATGCAGTGGAAGTGTAAGTTCTGTGTTTATTTCTGTGAAAAGAGAGCTCTGCTATTGAAGCATTATCGGATTAAACATGGAAGCTACACAAGAACCAACCAAATTCCTTGTCTTCACACAGACTGTTTGTGTTCTTTTAAATCATTCAATGCTCTAAAAGTGCATTTAACAAGAAATCACTCTGAAAATGCAAAACAAACAAGTGGATCAGAACCAGCACCTTTGATATTTCATTGTCCTCTTTGTGAATTTAAAGAACCCTGCACAGAATCCTTGTTTTTCTGCCATTTGCGTCAACATCTGAAAAATAATGAAATGGTTCAGTGCCCATACAAAGACTGCAATTTTGAAAGCAGAATTTATTCCACATTTAATGCTCATAAAAGTAAGCAACACCAGTTTAGCACGCAGAGGAACTTAAAGCCCAACATTTTAGTGGAGTTGCAAAATATTGCTGCCGATTTACAGCAAGATGTTACACAAAGTACAGCTTCTTGCTATGATTCAATTGATTCTACAGAGTTTGGCCAGGATGAATATGAAGAAGGTGACCCAAATCAAAGTCTAGATGATTTACAGAGACAACTAAAGCATAATTTAGGATTGCTTTTCCTTAAGATGCAAACCATTCTGCATATATCTGATGCAGCAGTACAAGAAGTAATACAACAAATTACTCAGATTTTTCTTCTGTCAAGGCCACTTTTGAGTAATGGCATTCAACAGATTTTAAATCAACATGAAATCACTTATAGTGATAATGTTTTGAAAGAAATTGTGAAAGTTGTCACAGAAAATAATCTGCTCTTAAAAATGACTGAGTCTGGTGAGCCTCTATCTACCATCAGTAAAAGAGCATCATACTTTGAGAAAGAATTTCCAATAGTTATGCCAATAGAATACAAACTCGACAAAGAATCACAGTCTTTTGCATATGTGCCAATCTTGAACATGTTACAGCTGCTTTTAAACCGATCAGAGGTCCTTGATAAAGTTCTTGCTCCCGATGGAAGTGCATGTGGAATTAGTTCCTACAGAGATGGCACTAACTACTCTGAGAATCCTTTTCTGATGGCAGAAAAATGTAGGATTTTACTTACCCTCTACACTGATGAATTTGAAATTGCCAACCCTCTTGGCACTTCAAAAAAGAAACACAAGATGTTCAGTGTTTACTGGGTCCTTGCCAATCTTCCCTCTAAGTATCTGTCTTCTCTTCATGCAATTCAGTTGGCAATCTTATGCAAAGCTAGTGCAGTGAAACGGTGTGGATATGAAAAAGTCCTACACCCTCTTGTTCAAGATCTGAAAACATTAGAGAAACATGGCGTCTTTGTAGAGCGGTTAGGAGAATGTTTATTGGGAACTGTTCTCTGTGTGTCTGCTGATAACCTTGGTGCCCACTCCTTGGCAGGATTCCAAGAGAGTTTCATTGTGGAACACCCCTGTCGCTTCTGTATGGTGAAGAAGAGCGAAATCCAACAAAGAGAGGTACGGACAGGAGCATTTGAATCCAGGACCAAGCTAAATCACGAAAGGCAAGTTGAGGAAGTTTTAAAAGATCAGAGTTTGGTTAAACAGTATGGTGTGAAAGGTAGTTGTGTCTTCAGAGAGCTAGACTATTTTCACACTATCGGCGGCTTTCCACCTGACCTCATGCATGATCTCTTAGAGGGTGTCATACCCGTTGAAATGGCAATGTGTCTTAATGATTTGATCAACAAAAAGTACATTACTCTTGACTACTTAAACAGAACAATCAAGCAGTTTCCATACAAATTCATGGACAAGACTGATCAGCCTCAAACTATTCCAGTTGCCTTTGCCTCTAGAGGCACAATTGGTGGTAATGGCCATGAAAATTGGGCACTTCTAAGACTTCTTCCCCTCATGATTGGATTTGATATCCCAGAGAACGATCCATCATGGGAGATTTTAATGCTTTTGAAAGACATTTTGGAACTGGCGACGTCCTTCAGATTCACTGAGGAAACTATTGATTTCCTTGGGGATAAAATTTCAGAGCATAGAGGTTTGCTTTTAACAGCATTTCCTCATTTTGCATTGCGTCCCAAACACCATTACATTGAGCATTACCCACAACTTATACGAATGTATGGGCCTTTAAGAGATGTCTGGACAATGCGTTTTGAAGGCAAACATAAGTTCTTCAAGCAAATAATTCGTGACACAAAGAATTTCAAAAATGTCCCTCAAACTCTGGCAGTCCGACATCAAAGAATGATGGCGTACCACATGGATTCAATTTCTTTTTTCAAGCCTTCTGTGCAGATGGAAAAAGTTGCAGTTACACTGATTTCATCTTTTCCTGAGAATGTTCAGAATGTTCTTCAGAACAACTTTGGTGCTCAAAGCACTGTCCTTGTTACATCCTCAGTATGCATTGATGGTATTAAGTACTGTCCTGATGTAGTTGTTTCTGTCGGCTCCTGTTCAGGTCTTCCTGATTTCAGGCAAATTGTTAAAATTGTAGTCATCAACACAGATGTTTTGTTTGTGTGCAAAGAACAGACAGCGTGGTACACTGAGCATCTGCGTTCCTATGAATTGTCCAGCCATGTACCACTTATGTCAGTCATTAAGCTGTCTGATTTGAATGACTTGTTTCCACTGCCAACCTACAAAATACAAGGCAGGATATTTGTTACAATTAAACACTTCATCTTGTGCTGAATGTTGTCTGGGGTCTAATACTGAAAATTGTGGATGTTTTCTCAAATTATTTTTTAGGTCCACATGACATAATGGAGACAAGAACTGTTTTAAGAGTGATTGTGACTGACAATGATATACGGAAGGTCACACTTCCTAGCAAACCACAAACCCTGGACTCCCTGATTGAACAGCTTGGGCAGCATCTTGATCTTCCATACACGTTCTCTCTTCAGTATGAAGACGCTGATTTTAACAATGCACTTGTTAACCTTACTGACATTGCAGATTTACCTGAGAAGCCCACTTTGAAGGTAATCTCTCTTGTGACATCACCTACACCGAGCCAGGCTGACACCGACATTATGTCTGTTACCTCTCAAGAAGAGTCACCTCTTACACGCCAGGATCCATGGCCAGAAACATTTGAAATTCCCAGCTTTTCCGTGAATGTGGAATACAGACTGCGCCAGGGAAACCTTTTGTTTATGAGAGATAAGACATACTTGCAAGTTCCCAGGGACATGAAACATGAAGTACTTGAAAAGCTTGCCGAGGCCATGTACAAATTTAAAGCATATCCCCGTGAAGAAGATTTCAATGATGTTGCATCGGCACTTGTCAAAAAACATCCATGCCTTTTTGAACCAGGCTCCTCCACTGGATGGAACGGATGGAAAAACAGTATAAAGTTTAAAATGGGTAATTACAGGAGCAAACTAAGGAGAGCTGGATGCACCGATGTTCTTGTTAATTCAATGAAAAGAGGGAGCCAAGATTCTCCAAGAAATGTCAAGAAACCCAAACGATTCGAGATAAATTTTCTACCCAATATGCCTGCTGGTGAAAATGAAAGCAGCATGGAATCAAAACGATTAGAAATTGTGGAGGAAATGAAGAAACGACATCCAAGTTCTACACTGATAGCACAGTACATGGACATAACTTTTTCGCTAAGAAGAAAAGAGTTGGTTGAAAAGGAGCCTTCAGTAAAAGAGACTTTACAAAGATGGCCAGCACTCTTCAGGGAAAGTCAGGTAATTAAGACACATTTTATCTAGGGCATATAAAAATGTTTCAAGTCTTAATGTGTTTTTGTTCTCCTTTTCGTAGATTATTGCTGAGTTCAACCGGATAACAAGCAAAAACCTCAAGCAAGAATTCTTCTCAGCCCTTGATAAAAATACTTCTCGTTTTCTGGAGATTTTTGAATCCAAGAAAGGCACAGCTGGAAAAAAGCTCTCAGAGTATCTAATACAAATGAAGTCTGCAGTAAGTGTTTTTTGTCAAGTTTAAAGTGATCTGTTTTCACTCTTGATCTTGATGTTTTATGTGTTATTTGTTAGAACATCACTGATGTCACTGCTCGACGGACAGCAGTTCTCCGTGGTCTTGCAGTCCTTCTTGGAGAAGACACTACAGACTTCTTCAAAACATGTTTTGTAAGTATTCTAATTTAATATCTTTTAAAAAATGCTACAAGAAAGATCTCCCAATTTTTGTGTCAGCATTACGTTTATTTAAGAGATCTTATATAAAGTACATAGAAGATAAATAAAATGCAAGTAAAATATATTCTTTGTTTTCCATAACATTTGATCAAATCTTAAAATGTGGATGAAACTGTTTTCAAAGTATAAAAATCTCATATAGAATAGTGTCTTGAATTTTCCAATTCAATTTCAATCCAACTACTCTGCGCAAAGAGGTCTCTATATTTAGCCATTCTTTACCTATGTCCCGTGACAGTTTTAGCAGCATCCCTTCTCCACTCTATCGCTTCACTCTCTGCTGGTATATACGGTTTCAGCAGTAACAACAAAAACAAACTCCTTTCGATGACCAATAATTATTGTTAAATAATAAATTAAACATTAAAAGGATAGGGAAAGGATCTCATTTTGTTACAAACTTGTATACATTTTTGTTCTGATGAACACGAGGACATTTTGAGGAATGTTTGAAACCAAACCGATCATGGGATGGATGTAACTGTTTTACTAAAAAGATATTGTTATTAAATGTTTCAAAGATGCTTTTGCTGAAAAGGTCCAAATTATCACTGACAATTCCCACTGAAGCCCTGTTACAAATAGTTACTTCAAGAACTAATAACAGCACCTTAAGCAGTTTAAATTTTTAAAAGGAACATGCACTTGTTTGCGTTTGCAATATAAGAATGTATTTTAATATTGCTTTTCTTTCTTTCTTTCTTAGGATATTGATATTGTCACACCTCAAGTATCAATAGGAATTCTCACTGTGGTGCCAGAGGACAGCCCCATGTCTCCACAAGGTTTGCCATTGGAGGTCACTGATACAGCAATCATTTTGGAGGGTCTTATAGCAATGGATGGACTTGAGAATGTTCCACATGCCATGTGTTTTGTTTTTGGACTGATCTATGCTTTAAATATGGAGTACCCTTCACAGCTTAAATACACTTTTGAGTTCATTCAAAGGGTTTTTCTTTCCCTGGGGCACAAATCTCTCAAGCCAAAACTGCAATCACTAAAAAACCTACTGTTTTAATGTTTTTTTGTTGTTTTTGTTTCTGATTGCAGAAACAAGTCTGGTTACTGTAGGTTTGTTTTTTGCGTGTATGTTTCTGATGGCAGAAACAAGACCATGTTACTGTAGGTCTGTTGCAGCATTTTTTTTTTTTTTTTAATCAGTCACCTGCCAACCTGGATACAAAACAAAAACTCCAGTCACTAAAAGCTTTGTAGTCAAGAATTTGTTCAATATATTTTTAATTGCAGAAACCAATTGGTCTATTGTTGCCTTCTGGGTGTTGTATCCAGATTGATGGGTGACTGATTAAAAATCTTAATACCTGCAACTTAACCTTGATGTTTTTATCTGTTTTTGTTTTATGCTTCTGATGGCAGAAAAAGACCATGTGATTGTAGGTCTGTTGTTGCACTTTTGCAATGTTGTTGATGGATGACTGATTAAAACAAATGTTTTATTTAAAATCTTAAGTGTTTGCAGAAACAAGAACAAAAACAAAACTCTAATTGCTGCATAAATTGGATGTTTTGGTCAAGGTGTGTTCTTTGTGTTTCTGATGGCAGAAACAAGACCGTGTTGCAGTAGGTCTGTTGTTTAATTTTTTTGGTATAGTTTTAATCGGACACCTTCCAACCTGAATGCAAAACCAAAACTTTTAGTCAAGATGTTTGTTAGTAATAACAAAGATTTCGTATTGTGTCTGTTGCATTTAGGGTGTTGTATCCAGGTTGATGGGTGACAAATCCCTATACCCACAACAAAAATGTTTTAATCGGTTATCTGTGTGCAGTAACACAAATGTTTTATTGTAGGGTTGATTAATTGGTTCTTTTAATCACTCACCATCAACCCTTTTTTGCTTTAAAAAACAATTTTGTACACGGTTACATTAAAATGAATGTTTTGACAACGTTTTTTGCTTTACTCGTTTTTGTTAGTTTAGCTTACTTAAAAATGTGAGGCAATCGATTTCCTTAAATTTACTAGTAAAGTGAACACTAATAATAAGTTAACTCAACTAATGCTTTTGAGTCACCAGTACTTAATTGTACTTGATGTTTAAGTTTAGTCTACAAATACTATTTAGTTTTGCCAACTTAAAATGAATACTATACTTTACTTAATGAATAAGTTTAGTTTACAAATACTATTTAGTTTTACCAACTTAAAAGTAATACATTAGTTTACTTATAAATTTAAGGCAATCGGTTTCCTCACTTTTTTAAGTTAACTCAACTTATTACATTTTACAGTGTGGATAAGGGAATGGCACAGAGCGCCTCTTTATTGACTTTGTCTGTTGAAGGGGGCTCCATTTACACCTTCTCACTTTCTTTCACCTTTGAGCGAAACAAAGACTGTTCATCCAGGTATTGAGCCCCAAACAGTTGTTTTCATTATTATAAGGTTCAACAGGTAATCTACTGTACCTCCTTCATTAAAGTACAGCTCCAGACAGCCATTCTGCCATCTCTATATCTGAATCTGTAGCAACTTCACAGCTTATTAAAAATGGTTTGTTTTAAACTCTAGCAATCAGCAATAATTTTTTTTAGGGGGGGGGGTATTTTAAGAGATATGCAATATCAGACTTCATATCCATCCACAGAAAATGATACAACCTTCTTACATTAAAAAATGTAAATAAACCGTCTTCCTGAGGAACAGGACTATTAACTTAAAGCTTATTCTAAGGTTTTTGGCTTGTATAAAAATACATGTAACAGCGTCCAGTTATGGGCCATTTCTCAGAGACAGGAGAAAGGCGAGGAAGGCTTTTGCAGAGGATCAGTCCACTAATGCATCCACTCTGGTCCTGTTCTGCATAAATATACGTTACAGATGGCGTCATTTTGAACTTGTTTGTTTGTTAAATGAGCCATGCTCACATTCATAATTACATTTTATTTAATTATAATTGTATGGGTGTGGGCGTGTGAGATGACATGCCAGTCGATGGTGGACTGCAGGGCTGCATCTGGTGAGATGCTTCCTGAGCAGCCAGCTCAGAGAAAACAGGTCATCAGCAGTAGCACACGGCACACTACACACTCAAACAATGGCTGCAGGTGGGACCTGTCATGCCCAGCGCTCCAAGCAAATACATTCAGGGGAAATACAGACCAGATTTATGATCCAGAAATTAGAAACCAGTTATTTTATCTACCCTGAGAGATGCTGTGCCTTACTTGCATCAGCCCGAGCATTTGGGCCCACCAATGTAGTCATCACCAATCAGATTATTAAAAGCAAGAATGTATCTTGAGAGATGACACAGATTCTTTCTTTACCGCCCTACAAAGGAAAAAAAAATCAAAAGGAGTCTACAAAGTACTTTAAAATGTCTCAACCGACAACTATAGCATTTCATCAATATTTATCAATAGTGACAGGAGACATAACAGCCAACAGGCTTGCACAGAAGCGCCATCAAGACCATTTATGCTAGGGATTTTTTTAACCAAGACATTTAGACTTACATTTCAAATAAATGCTGTTTTTTTAAACTTTCCATTGATCAAAGTTTTTTTTTTTTTTATTTACACAAAAATATTAAGCGGCACAAATTTTTCATCATTAATAATAATCTTTCTACTTATCTTAATCTTAAATCAACCTTAATCTTATTTTAATTATTATTTTTTTTCTGAAGAATCATGTGAAGAATCAAGAATCATGGCTATTGAAAAATGAGCTTTTAGGAAAAAAATATATTTTAACATATATTAAATATTATATTAAAATGAAAAACTGTAATAATATTCCCAACATTACTGTTAAAAAAGAAGCGTTTTGAACACAAGAGACTTCTTTCAGAGATATTTAATTGTGTGTGTGTGTGTGTGTGTGTGTGTGTGTGTGTTTTAGGGATGTGCAAGACAAGTCAACTAGTCAACAACACTGCTACTTGACACTTGACTTGATTTACATTCTTTTTTTTCACATGCATGTTTTTTCATATTTTTAGACTATGTTTCAAGGCTAACTCTAATTTGAGGAACTCAGTTTAAAATAGACTAATAAGAGTTTAACTTACTGCTCCTGCACTGAATTCAGCTGATTTTAATCCCAATGTCTATACTGACTGCCCAATATCTATGTTGACTGACATTGATTAAGTAAACCCTTAAGTTTAACGTACAATAATCACAATGCGAAGCAAGCCCATTGCATTTAAATGACCAACTTGTAGCAGCAGTCCGTTTGGAATTTGACTATTTAATTAATGTATTAAGGAAGCTAAATGGATCGCATATATAGTCTGTATGTGTACGTACAGGCATTTGTGGGTTTTTCAGGACTAGATGGTTACAACATTTCTGAGAGATTTTTTTTTCATTTAATGACAAGTTCAGGTATTTTTTTTTAAATATATATTTATATGTCATGATATATGTTAGGATGAGACCTCACTCAAACTACTACATTTTTATGATTCAGTTAAAAGACTGTGCAGGCCTCTAACCACAGTAAAAAGGCTGGATAACATCTCCACACACTTCTCTGAAACCTTAAAATCTGCCCACCAACTGCAAACCTGAGAACGACAACTGTTCATTATTTCTACTACTGCTGGAATGAAATGACCCCCTCACATAATCATCCCATTTCTCTGTGGAATTCATGTTAATGGCATCCAAGCTGAGCTTTGTTAAATGTTTGCATTGTTAGATGATGGCCCAATGTGTATTATAGTTTTGATTCTCACTACAAGTTCCCAGCTCGGCTGTAAGAACCTAAACACAGATCTGATCTGTCTGACCTCTCATGTGAGAGCTGTTAGAGTCATTACAGTCATGTCTTTTTTATTATTTTGTGATACTAAAAGAGTGATAATAAGCTTTCATCTTCTCAAGCTCGGTTTACTCACTACAGATGAATATATTTTTGATGTTCGTTCCCACCACTACAAACTAAATCGTTTGTTTTTCTTTTATTCCTTTTTTTTTTTCATTTCGACAAGTGTTATTGCATTATTGTGTTTTTCTTTGTATTTATTCAGTCATTTATGTAGTTATAATCGACTCTTTTTTGATTTACTGTTGCTTGGAGTGTAATTCATGAAAAGTGCGATGTGATTGAAAACATCTGATTATTAATGCTCGCCTGACTGGTGTGTTGACATCTTTCAGAGAACGCACTTCACAGAGGATCTCAGCTCAAAATATAAGAGCAGAATGAAATGAGTACTTATGAAATCTGTCTGAATGCACGTTCCTTCTTGCTGATGCCTGCCACTGTGCATTTAAATTGGTCTACATGTTGCTTTCTCTCAATGAGATGTGGCAGACAATGTGGGTGGGAGCATGGGTGACATGGACGGAGTTAAATAGCAATGGCCCGGCTCAGCTATTCCATTTGTTTGCATTAATATACATAAAATCACACTCATTGGCATAAATCTCCATGTTTAACTTAATATGGTAATGCAGGCTGAGATAACTGGAGAGCTGTTGCTTAGAAAGGAGCTTTTTTATAGGAGTGATGAGGAGTCTGTTTTACGGCTTCATTATACGGTTATTATCTCTCTTTGGTCACTTCCATCTTAGACCATAATCGATTAAAGGACAATAAAGTCCTACACTGTTAATGTTTCTTTATTAAATCAATATCAAAATCCATAATATGTTAGCTGAGTAACTGCATGGGAGTGAAATGTCTACAGTAATGCTGCATGACATTAGAAAAAAAAACAGCATTGTGATACAGGTATTTTCACTCAATGACTTAATAAACTGTATTTGAAAAGAATAAATCTTTCTGGAGTAAGTAACATTTTGTAATAACAGAGACATTTGGATTGCTGGTAAATTTCACAAATCATTACAAAGAAACAGCAAGTAACACTGAATTAAAAATCACGTTTTAAATTAGAAAGACTGAAATAGAATTTTCCTGTAAAACGTAGAGGTGTGTGATATATAGTCTACGATAATATCGTAATTGTTGTTTAAAAGATATGCGATATAAATATAAATATATGTATATGAGAGAGAGAGAGAGATTTTGTCATCATCGAACACCCCTAATAAAACATACTCCAATACTGCAATAATTTTAAATATTTTTTTTATGTGACCTGCAGGCATTCTTGACCACACAAATATATGGTCATCATGGTGTGGAAAAGCATGGGGTGTTAAATACAGACGTTAGACGTTCGCATCTCACTCAAAAATGACCAAAGAGTGATATTTTTCCTAATAAATAATCAAGGAACTTTGCTGCCGTACCTTGGGTGCAGCAAGCGCAGTGATATTACGCAGCACCTGAAAATAGTCCCCAGCCACTCTGCTAGTGCTGCAACTACACAAACTAACTGGGGACTATTTTCAGGCAGTTCCTTGATTATTACACCAGAATGAGAGTATAGTTTCTAATCATATCGGTCTAGAAAATTGCAACTTTTCATTTTCTGTCAGTCTTAGTACATGATGTAACTACAGAAGGGTCAAGTTTTAAATAGGAATATAAATACAAATACAAATACAAATTCATATCAACTGGCCACCAATTCAGCAAAACAAAGTAGCCAAGAATTGCCATGAGACTGCTTTGGAAGACAGAAAATTTTCAAATCAGATCAGGACATGCACCCTATACATTACTCTACAGCTCCAGCAGCATTGTCATAGAAAATAATATGTGAAAATACACAACTGCTGATTACAAAATTTAAATGTTTTCTTAAGATGCATCCCAAATTCCCAATGTGCCTACTAATGCACTGTTCTATGCCATTTTTAGCTTATAGTGCGAGCAGTGTGATCACACTGAAAATGTGATTTCACACTGAAAATACATTTTAAACACATAGATGATGCACTTAAGTATATCCCCCCCCACCACCACCACCCACACCCACAGAAAAAGGTATATGGCTTAGTAAAAACAAACTAAAAAAACCCTTGAGTAAAAGCAAATGAAAGTACATTATCTAAACAGAGTCTGTAATGCAGGTCAAGTATCAGAGTTGACATCTGCTGTTCAAAGATGAAAATATTTTGCATGTGGTCTATTTTAAGTGACAGTTAAACCAGTTAGGGTGATCACTGATATTTTGTATGATAGTGTGGCTTTTATTTTAGAACACCAGCTTAATTTACTTTGGTACTTCCAAGCCCTTTACAAGTAATATAACTTTATGCAAATAGTCTGACTTTGTCAAAACAGGCTTTTTCACAATTTGAGCCAAATTATTCTGAACACTGAGAGTAGTGGTGCCAGTAGTATTTCAAGAAGAACATAGTTCGGTATAGTAATATTATTAAAATAAAGCTTTTAAGACAAAAACTACTTGCCACTATAAAAACCTTTCCATGGATGTTAAAGAATCTTTATTTTTAAGAGCTATCCCTACATGCACAGATTTCTCTGCACGGTTACTGAAGTGGATATACTCACAATATACGGTCAATTTCTCAGCACCACGATGAAGAGAAAAACAGAGCTACTGCCCAGATCAGTACAGGATGGCTTGATTCAGCAACAACACAACAAAAACGTGCTATTATGTTGACTTGAAATCTATTTATGCATGCAGGTATATTCCTCTGAATTAAAGGTCATATATAAGCACTTTTAACTACTTTTAAGCAACACTCAAAAGGCTCATTCCCACTGTTAGGATTTTCTCTTTACATTAGTATGGAAATACATAAATATGTATATATCAATATATGACACCTTCACCTTTCACAATCAAACTCCAATTCTAGCTCTCAGCCTGATATATTTCCTTTGTTGAATATCAAGAACTTAACTAGCAAAGCGTGCTATTTTTAAATTGCTTTGCTTTGTGAGATGTCCCCAGACTTGTGAACCTTGTGCACAGTGCCACGTGCAGCACGTCTCAACAATCCTCCCTGTCTGAGAGCACACAACTGCACAACTGTGTCAGCTTCATTCCTGTCACCATACACCATGTGACACCACCAAGATGACAAAAAAAAAATAAAAAATAATAATAATAATTAAAGAAAGAAATAAAAGGAAGAAAATGAAAAATGTATGGAAGCAACCCTCCAAATCAGCCCCTTCTCAGGAAGCAAAACAATACTGATGTTTTACGAAAATACCCAGGTGAAGTGCTCAAGCGTTCAGAGCACTTTGCAGGATTTGGGCTGCATTGGTGAGGTTATGGCCTATAATTTTGTGAAGTGGGCTATTAAGTCATTCCATTCATTTTTTCCCACTAGCTTTTATTCAATTAGCAACTCTTGCCAAACAACCTTCTTCAAACACAGAGCTGACGGGGCACAGAAAACCAAAGCAGCTGTACAACAGCATTTGAAAATGCAACATCTGTAAGTAAAGACAGCATCGTGTGATTTCATAATGGGATCTTTAAGGCTGATTACGATGTACCTCGTCTGTGCAATCCCTGTTATATATCAGACACAGCTTTGATGGCCTGCTTCCAATATAGCAACTCCTCATCCTTTACTGTTTGGACAGCATCCAAACACAATCCTCAGGGTCAAAGACTTAGAGTAAATGGATATATAACTCTTTTGAACATGCTGATCAGAACTCATTCAGGCTTCTGAAGACCCTGATGGGCTGACACTGTGAAACACAATAGGTTTCCACAATCCCGTTCATTAACTCTGTCACTGATGTAAGCTTTGAGTACAACCACGGGCAAATTAATGTATTGACCTGCAAAGAGATTACAACTCCATGGGTGAGCCAGTAACCTCATGCACCGTAAGATGCCACCAGGGAAATATTTGCAACTACTTTTCATACAAGGCGATCAATCGCACATTAATAGTCTTTATTTCCTTATGAGGTTAATTCTCAATTACATTAATAATAGATTTAAATGGAACGGGTCAATGAACATCTACTATCCTCACTAACTCTTTAGTCATTCGAGCTTCATTCAATCCAGAAATCTTTTTAATTTTGTAACAGGTCATCTACAAATACAACACCACAAGTGCCTAATACCCTTCTCTCACTGCAAGACAGATAAGAAGCAATTTTATACCAGATACTCCATGATTATGAGCTTTACAGTAAAAATAGGATGATAAATTAGCTCTCCAGCCCACACAATGTGCGTGTAGGCCTTAACGTGTCAACCATTCCAAACTCAAGAACACGCTTAGAATGTCATTCAAGCGCGCGGCTCTAAACAAAATAGGTGCTACATTTTAAAGAGGACAAGCAATAAATACCCGACCTCGACTCTTCAAATCACAAGTGCCATTGAAAATAAAGCCCTTCTCAAGCTCACCTCCAGATTTGTCCGAGCTGTAAGATGTGAATGACGGACTGCAATATCCAGATACAGAGGGAACAGGACGCTGAGCGTGTCTTACTAGTCCGGGCTGCGGTAGCGCTGTTGCTGCTGTTACTTGTGGTGTTGCTCTTGCTCGCTGTGGACGCCTGTCTTTGAGGCGTAGTCGGGTTGGCTCCAACGTCTCCGTGCGAAGCGGAGCAGCTGAGCAGCTTCCCGTCCATGTGGGAGCAGTTCGCCGCGCTGCCGTCGCCACCGCCGCCGGAGCTCTCCTCGGTGCTGAAATCATGGACGAACCAACGGAAACTGAAGACCTGCACGGAGAACGAGCCGAGCACCACAAAAAACAGCGTAAGCCCGAACCACCAGTAGTCGCGGCGGAGGTAATAGTCGACCGAGAGCCAAATATCAGTGCCCACATCCGCGAAATACACCGTCACTGCGGCGAGGATCCACAGACAGTCCCAGACCATGTATTTCTGCTGCTCCCTGTCGAGGCGGAGACAGGTCGAATTTGAGCCACAGCACCGCGACTCCCCGTTGACGAAGTCCGCCTCTCCGGTTCCAGAATCCGGCTGCGATCCCGGAGCTAGCCCTTGAACCGATCCCGAGTGATCCGAATTCTGCAAAGGCGTAAATGCTACATCGCTCTTCTTCATCTTTAGCACCCCGTCGGATTTCGCGGCCATTGTAGCAGCTTTGTCTTCTCACCGTTTTCGCGTCTTCTCCTCGGGTTCTCTATTCCAGTCGAAGAGACACTGGGCTGGGCGACCTCCTCTTCCGCCAGCTACAGCGCCGCCTGCTCATAACAAAGCAACACTTCCTTTCGGTGGCGGGTACGAACCATATGCTCTCCCATGGCTCCTACTTAAAACTATGACATCATTGCTTTGCAACTCTTCTTAAGACGCACATCATGCTGTTCTATATCAAGCTATTGTAGCACAGCCTTCTGCTAACTCCACATTCGGGCAAAAATTATTAAAAAAAATATAAAAAGAAAAAGAAAAAAAGAAAGAAAGAAAAAAACTGTCTACTGCAGCGGTATATTAAATAGGTGACCGCTCGGTTATGGCATTTATAAACGTGCTGTTTTGAATTCCACCCTGAACTGAACACTGTCCACTGGACGCGAGCGGCTCGTCAAAAGTAAACCATTTGCGTCTGTTGTGGTGATGCACAGCTACTGCAGCCTCTTTATTCTGCCTCTGCAGCCTCTTTTTTAGTCTGAAATACAATTATTTTATTTGCAAATATCATATCGATGTCAGTTTTATTTGTTACATTTTAATATAAGTAGTTTCTGGTCTTCTAATTTAAATAACTTATATATATATATATATATATATATATATATATATATATATATATATATATATATATGTATGTATATATATATATATATATATATATATATATATATATATATATATATATATATATAGGCTATATATATATATATATATATATATATATATATATATATATATATATATATATATATATATATATATATATATATATATATATATATATATATATATATATATATAAACATGCAGTTCATGCTAACAATATTAATGATTAATTATAAGTACATTTTGTATTATGCCTACCAATTGTTTTCCGTTACAGTTAATACGTATAGTTATCCATCCATTTTAGAGTTATTGATGTCATCGAGCTAACAGCTGATTGGTCCGTGTTAGTGAACGTTCTACCGAATACAGACTGAAGCCGTTGCGGCGAGGCGCGTGATCGATCGCGTCCGATGTGTATCCTGCGTTTGTAACGTAGCAACCCTTGCAAAAACACATGAATAGCCTATAGGCTGTATTGACGCATTTAAATCTAGACAATAACAATGATCAATTTTGCATTAACTGGAGAGAATAAAACACTCCCATGTTTTATATTTTGAACAGGATTCAACTACCCGAATATAAACTAAATTAAGCTTTAATAAAAACCGTTATCTTCCAAACGCTAATGGTTCAGCACCACGGAAAGCTCCTACTCTCAGTTCATTACTGTGGCTCATTGTGCACTATGCAGAAGATCTGCCATAAACAAGTCGCGTCGGCGCTCCATATATCAAGGACGCTCCAGTGCCATCGGACTTATTGTGCTGAGGGGGCTAACTGGCGTCGTTAGTGAATTTATTGGCACCCTTGAGTACGGCGCTGTATTGTTGACACGCCCTCTGCTCGCCGCTTACACATAAAGCGAGTCACTCGCCTTGAAAAACAGCCACTATGAGACACACCACGCAAGCACACTGAATGGTGTTAAGATATTGTATTGATTCAAGTCTAACGGGGAGAAAATAAGCATTTTACACCAGCAGCTGCTGCCAGGTAAGTATCATATGCATTGATGAGGCACATTGCCCACAAAAATACGTTATAAAAGATAAATCAGCAAGGCTCTGACGTTCGCAGCTATAACACTTTGATAGCCATGAGCTCATTACGCCTTAGGTTTTAAACTACCCTTGCTGTTTGGGATTGGGCATTGAAACAGATGGCGTCAAACCGTCAACAAGTGGGCTGTCGTGAAATGACTTCAATAATAGACTTGCTTGAGAGATGCAAAAGTTAATTATCTATAATTAAAGGATGGACGGTGTTACCACGATCCACACACACACACACACACACACACACACACACACACACACACACACACACACACACACACACACACACACACACACACAAACACACGTTTGTTTTTGTGAAAAGTGGGGACATCCCATAGGCGTAATGGTTTTTTATACTGTACAACCTGTATATTATATGGCCCTACACCAACCCTACCCCTAACCCTAACACTCACAGAAAACTTTGTGCATTTTTACTTTCTCAAAAAAAAAAAAAAAAAAAAAAAAAAAAAAACTATTTCTGTATGATTTATAAGCGTTTTAAAAAATGGGGACATGGGTTATGTCCTCATAAGTCACCCTCTCCTTGTAATACCTGTGCCATACCCATGACATTATACAGAGATGTGTTGATATGTCACAAAAACACCTGGTAGGGGGTGATTTTTAGTTTTTAAGTGTATGATGCCCATTTTTTTCTGTAACCATTTATTAATTCAGCAAGTATGAAGTCTAGTGTTTTAAAATCTGTTCAGATTTTTAAAATCATGTAGTGTATTCCATTAATTTCAAGATAGTCTGACAGCGGAAGGTCTGGACACCATATATAATTTTTCTTGGCCTAGGACCTCCCTGGAGGACATCTGACTGACATGTAAAGCAGCCTTGCAGTTTGTGATGTAAAAATGAAAAGCAGTTTGTTTTGTTCAGAGTCATGTTTAGGAGCTTAAAAATGTAAAGTCATTGTCCCTATAACAGACCGGCATGCTACCAATAAATCATTCCAGAATGTCGACTTCAGTCGCCAAGAGTCTTTGAACTTAATATTCTTTTGAAAACCCAGGGTTAATTTGATTCTGATCATTGTCATAGTTGTAAACAGGGTGGCTTTCTTCTTTCATGACAGGGTTTGGCATCACAACAGCTTTGTTTCCAGGCAAGCCATTCCTGTAGAGTTCAACCAATCAGATAATGACTTTAATACCACTGAACATAAGTGTGGGTACCAAGCACTTCTCACTGTACACCTCCTCTAGCAACACCAGAACATTTTGGATGCTTTTGGATCTGAAATGATTGACTTGGTCTCTTGAGACCAGAGTATTGATTTTCAGAAGTCTCTATTTTGTAAATATGGGCCTTGGAAGAGGTTAAATGAGTTTATTACGCTTTGGCTACTTTCGTTAGTTCTGGTTTGGATAAACAACCATGCATGTCACTTCTGCAGGCTGCGTCATACTCTGTGAGATATAGTGTCACTTTTTTCATAGGTTTTGCTATGACTCTGACACCTTCACAGTGTTTCTCCTGCTCCTTTTCTAGCAAAAATACACTCATCACTAAACATCACTCAACATCGTCTGTTGTTTTTGATTGTCAGTGCTACTTCTGATATAATTTAACACTTTAAACAATAATTAGGTATTCCTCTTGTAAGAGGACACTCTTTTATGCTAAGAAATAAATCACCGGGCAGTTCTCTCCCAAGTGGTTCCACTGCTGCCAGCATTAAGTCAAGTATGATTCAGTGGGCTAGATAACACTTTTAATTGCCATGAAATTACTTGTCTTTAAAAGTCCCAGATAAAGATACTTACCTGTTGATCAAAAATAGCTTTAAACCTATACACTCTTATTTTGCTCATTCATTTTGGCATTCTTCTTTGGTAATTGATCAGCAAGACTTGTAGGAACATTATACCTTCAAAGAACCCTTACATGTCTTCTAAGTAGAGAGTAATTGCTGAATTTGTAAAGTTTAAGAGGGGCTGTACTCATTTATGCTATGCTATGCTCTGTATATATACACACACACACACTTCTCTAAAAATAGTACATACTTTAAAATACAGACACAATACAGGTGGGTGAGTCTGAGTCAAACATTAATTAGGAGGCTAGAGAGAGTAAGAGGGAAAGAAAGCTATGAATATGAATAAAATTATCACTAGCTCTCTCAGCATAAATACAGCCAGGCTCTTCAAGTTCTGCCTGTATGGCACCTGGACAAGCTTCAGAAATGAAGCCATCTGTCATCATCAGACATGGCAGGGGTAAGCAGCCTGTCGTGAGTTGTGGGCAATGTTTTAGCAGGTGCATTTCAGGCCCCACTGACACCCAGACAGCTATCACCTAAACCTCAGGTGTGGGTCTGAGCTGCTGGTTCAAGCTTAGACTGGTCCTTCTTTCTGAATGAAGGAATATCAGAGGCTGTCTGTGTTAGCTATTAAGAAGCGTTTGTGGCCTCCCTGTGCTACCTCAAGATAATTACAGCCATCTTCTCTTATTGATCTGAACAGGCTCTTTGTGAAAAGGCTGTACCCAGCTCACCAGCCCTTCATGTGCTCACACCAGCCATTTAAAGATTCAATTTTAATGTCATCTGCAATCAGACAGTTAGACAGCCATTCACACAATCCCAAACTATTGTTTCGGCCTATAAATTAAAATATGTGTGCATTTAGATTCTAGTGAGCATCCTCCATGAAAACGGAGGTCACAGTCCAGGATTATTTCATTAAGAAGGTGTGCATTTAGCCTTTATTCCTCTTTGAATGTCAGCTGTGTGACATTCAGAGCAAATGTTATCCAGCATCATATGCTGTCATTACGCAGCACTAGAAAATCATGCCAGAGATGCTCAGCTACGTGAATTTATTGTGGCACTCCTGCTTCCATACATCAGCATTATCAGACAGACTTCATCCAGCCACACTCGCTCTCCCCTTCAGAGCTTTGACAGACACACAAAACCATTATGGCATGTATAAACCTCTAGTACTTGATCTTTTCGGTCATGACATGTACAACAAAAACAAGAGAGATCAATGCAACAAGCCATGTGGAAACATAAAAGGCTGTTGCATGTGGTCCTCTGTGGCATGTGATGCTCTGCTGAAAACCACATTACTTGGATCTTATAGTTATTCACCATTCAGCAAAACGGAAAGTGTCCAAACTCGGTCCTGGAGGGCCGATGTCCTGCAGAGTTTAGCTCCAACTTGCCTCAACACACCTGACTGGAAGTTTCTAGTGTGCCTAGTAACACCTTGATTAGCTGGTTCAGGTGTGTCTAATTAGGGTTGGAGCTAAACTCTGCAGGACACGGGCCCTCCAGGACTGAGTTCGGACATCCCTGGGTTAAAGGCATTGACTTTTTTTTTTTTTTTTTGTAGGCAAACATGAATGCACAGATGCAGTTTCAGTGACTATTCCAGGTTAACCTGCAGCCACAATAATGTTTCACACAGAATAAATTCTGCATTTCTATCAAATATGGCAACGTTCTGTAGACACTTCAACTGTGACAATAATGACAGCCCGTAGTTGCTCAGCAACACACCATAATTTCTCAGGTTTTGTGCATGAGCTTCTAGTGAGACAGCAACCCATTGTGACAGACCCTGGAAGAGATTCTTATACAGTGAGTTGTCAAGCAGAAACTGGGCCATTGGCCTCTGGATGCTCCATAGACAGATGAGTTAAAATACCCCCAGTCACTATAAAGCACAGGATGACACATTAGCGCTTGTTCAGCCATCCAAATATGCACTGCCATGTGAATATTTACACAACTGAGTTAAACAGCTCCACTGTGAACAAATGAAGTAACACATCTCATACAAAGCAAACGGCCATTCATGGAGCTGTAACAGTATCATAGGGTTAGTGACTCCATATTCAGAATATGACCTTTGCTAAATAAAGTAGAAATGTATTTACAAAAATATAAATAAAAATGTGCAGCACTTCAGTCCTGGAGTGCCGGTGTCCTGCAAAGTTTAGCTCCAACCCAAATGAAATGCCACCTGAATGAAGGTTTTACTATAGGCATAGACAGAATGTCTTATAAGAGTTTAGAGGGTCTGTTTTACTTACTATTGGAAAAAGTGTAATGGTAACTTGTATAACCTTGATAACAAATCACATTACAGCCTTGATGTCACTGCATTTCAGTCAGAGTTGAGCGACACATTCAATCGCCATATACAGACACCACACTGAAGGAATGAACGAGAAGTGTCATAAGCTGTATCCCTCTTGTCGCGAAAACTCAGTGACTTCTCTAATAATGTTTTTTGGTTTTTTTGCACTAGTCATACCTGCTGCAGATTCACTCACTGTATCTTAGCATATCTGTTGCTCAGGTAGGTCCGGCTGTGTGCTCACATACTGTTACTAAACAAGCTGGTATTTAAGTGAATGTGCATCATTTGTCCATCTGTTGCATCTAAAAGCATCATGTACTCAGTTGCAGCAATGAATTACAGTTACACAATGTTGTTATAACGCCAACATGCTCCATTAAAATTGTTCTGGGTGAGGACCCACCCACATTCTTAGTGCTTCCACCCCATAAAATTATCTGATGTTTTCTGTCCCTGTTCTCTCTGTCCAAACAGCTCCTCCACAAAAAAAAAAAAAAAAAAAAAAAGAACTAAACTAAATGCAGCATAGGAATGGTGGAATACTAAATGACCCTTGGACATTTAACTTTTTTGCCTTTAGATTGAATTAAACTTAATCATTATGCAATATAAATACTGAAAATACTGCTAGCTTTTAACCAGAAGTGCAGATACATATGTACCCTATAGTTGCAAGTGCATAAAATAAAAGTAAATGAGAACTAGCTACAAAATTAAAAAAAGCACCATGAAAGTATCATAAAATGGGCCTATAATATACTTATTCATAAAATAGCTTGAAGTCACATCAGGTACAACATCTGTAGCTCTTTGTCAGACATTCCATTTGAGAACATTCTTGACCCCTTTCGTTATATTATGTTTTATTAACAAAGTTCGGGAGAAGCACATTTAGATAATTAACCTAATTAACATGAAAGGAGCACATTCAGTCATCAATCAATTAACAAGATAAGCATTATATAGAGAATATATACACAGCAGACTTACTCTGGGTTCGGGCCAAATTCTGAGCTCGGAGTCCTCCCTTCGGACAGCATGCCAAATATGCATAACCTTCACTCTATTTATTATGTGTGTGAACTTGTGAAATGTCAAAAAAAAAAATTCAGATGCTTACACATTAAACCTCTGCTCAGCTCGCTGCACTGGGTTCCCACAGCTGCAAGAATAAATTCAAAACACTATTTCCATCTTATAAAGCAGGCCAACACTCTGAATCTTTACTGTCCACAAGCCATTATCAAACCTATAGCCTGCTGTGACCATTCTTAATGGGACTTTGTTGTCCAACTTCAATATTTGACTCATCTTAATTATGCAGTTTGTATTTATCACTCTTGCTGCAATGTTTTGCAATTATACTGGTACTTTGTTGTTAATAAGCGCAGGATTATTTTAATGCTTGGCTCGTGTCCTTAGCTCCCTGATTGTCAGAAATATACAAAAATGTAAGCACTTAGATGCAAATGGCTTTGGAAATATGGCATCTGCCAAGAGTGTAAATGTAAATAAATAATCACACTTTCACTTGCATCTCTAAAATTAATCATGCTATATTTCAACATGTAATGTCACCATATATTATATCCATATGACAACATTTTATTGAAGTTATGGTGAGAATGTGAGCTAGAAAAGGACGATAAAGAACTCTATAATGTTTGTTCACATGGCAAACGCTTGCATTTTTACAGAATTTGTCTTTCCCTCTTGTCAGATTCTTTTGTCTAACTAAACAATAATGTTATTTTTTTTTTTTTTGACAAAATACTGTTATTGAGCAAAAATGCATTAAATTGATCAATAGTTATTATATGTTACAAAAATATATTTTAGATAAACACAGTTCTTCTGACCTTTTCTGTTAAGAGATCCTGCATTTATTTTTATATCGTGGTTTCCACAAAAATACTAAAGCGGCACAACTGTTTCAACATTGCATAAATAATAAAATAAATGTTTCTTGAGCACCAATCAGCTAATTAGAATGACTACTTAAGGGATCATATTAACACCATAGTATTTGCATGACATAACAAATAACAAAACAAGTGGTTCTTCCTTTAAAAACATTAATATGTACAAATTCACTTTTCAAACAAAAGATTTCAGTCTGATGAAGTTTCACATATATACAAAATGTAAAATAATAATACATACTAAAAATCACATTCAGATGAGTGAAATTAAATGCAAAAATGAATAGGAAAAGTCGAGCATCATTCATTTGCAGATGCCATTTTATGTATTGTTTCTATTGTGATTATATGCATTCATCATTAATGTGACTCAAGTGTCCAAACACTGTATACTATAAAAAAAAATGTGTGTGTCACAAGCCTGTCATGCTAGAATGCTACAGTGTGGTCTATAGTGCAGCAACTCACGGTCAGTGCACCGGAGAAAATATGTCAAATCACAACTGGGCACAGGGGACCACACAATTCATTAGCTCAGCTCTAATTGCCATGGCATTTCAAAATGAAACCTCGTCATCTCTAGCTAAATAGAGAACACGAGGAGAAGCCGCCACATGATTGAAACAGAATTATCATATACAGCATCTGTGCAAATGACACTTGTTAGGGAGTCATTTAAGACACTATATTTAACCTTGTCATGGGTGAACAGCTACTGTAATGGGAATCATAATTTGACTCAAACTGAGTAACTAAATTTGGTGGGAAATGATTTGTCATTACAGTGCATAACATCAGGCATCTGCGATAATAACAGAAATTCTCACGTTATCATGTTTAAGGTCCATATTCTTACACATCTGTGTTTGTAAGGAACGAAAAGAGCTGAGCCCCACAGTAGAGTCAGTAGCTCATCCCATCTCCCTCTGTGATCGGTAGGTCATGTGGTCCTAGTGCTCACAGTGCTCACATGACATAAACCAGACAAGGTACCCCTGAGACCTCCAGGTGTGAAAACGGGTACCCACCCGGTTTGAGCACATGTATATTTGGACAAATGGCTTTGCGTGTCAAGCTTCCCTGCAGCAACAGTGAGACAGTGAGATTGAGAGTGAGGGAAAGGGACAGACATGCCTTGATGGTCAGAGCCCCAGGGAGATTGTGCAAGGGTCATGTGTGGCAACAGGAGGAGGCAGCCTGGCCTTGATGCAGTCCCTGCAGCTCCTGATTCCTGGAGAGAATTACGCATCAGTTGGAACTAGTTTACTTGGTGATCCTAGATCATTGTTTAACATCTAACAAACTTTACAAATTCAGCAATTACTTTCTACTTAGAAGACATGTAAGGGTTCTTTGATCAATTAAGGGTTTGATCAATTACCAAAGAATAATGCCAAAATTATTCAGCAAAATAAGATTTTTGTAAAAAAAATTATCAAAGTGATATAATTTGTGTTGCAAATAAAAAAATAAAATAAAAATAAAACAAGTGCATAGGTTTAAGGCATTTTATGCTGTTTTGGTCAAAAACATTTCTTATTATCAATGTTGAAATAATTTTTTTTTTTTTTTTTTTTTTTTTAGGATTCTTAAGAAAATAAAATGCATCCTTGCTTTACAAAAAAAAAAAAAAAAAAAAACATGCTGACCCCAAACTTTTGAATGGTAGTTACAAAATATAATTCCTGTAATCTACAAAAAATAATAAGAATAAACAATAATAATGTTAGCTTTTCTCAGAATGAACTTCTGAGCCACCTTTTAAATTAGTCTTAACCAATTAGTGTCACTTTTCAGATGTGTGAAATCCATTCAATCCCAGCAGAATTACCACCAAAGAAACATGAATATTAATAAATGTGTTAAAAAAAAATAAAAATTCTGATACCTGATGTGGAAAAAACAGCAGGACTTGACTGAATAATTCACAATTTGATGGATGGTGAAAAGAAAGATAAATAAAGTCAATAAAACAAAGTTTCACTCATATAACAGCTACTTGTTTATCCTCACATTGTTTCAATGATAAGCAAAATATTGTTTTAAATAAGTATTACAAAGACCATATCTACCAATGAAATTCAGAAGAAAAAAAAACCCCTTTGATTTCGTGACTTTAAAGTATATCTTAAGACATACATCTGAGCAATGGCTAACACTACATACATTTTGACAGATTGTCAGAAAAGACAAAATGTGTGTCTGCACTTTGTTTCATTCATCGGCTGCTTATTGGATGGGTTTGAGAGGACAAAATGATGACAATAACAAGCATTTTACTGTAGAAAACGGATAAGGTAAACATTTATTTAATGCCAGCTTCAAAGAGCAATATATTTGCTTTCCTCAATCAGGTAAAGTATGAGAGTTTCCAGAAGCTGCCTTTTTTTTTTATCACAGAAAGCTTTCCAATGCCAT
>NW_020527963.1:0-113751 GCF_003368295.1 Carassius auratus
ATTGGCCAACGTTACTATAGACGCTTTTTGGCGTACTGTTTCGCGTAAAAATTGAAATTTCAACTTTTTTTTTGATAATTATTGATATTGAGTGTCCAGGGAATATTTCTGAAGTGGTTTGGTTCTGATTGGTTGAAAATCCTAGACTAGTTCGCAAAAGTAGGTTTCGGATATAGCTCGATTTTGCGAGAAAACGGTGCGTCGTAGACCCCAAAAAGGCGCCGTGCACTTTTGTTCGGGCTAACCCAAGGATTGCTATGATGCCATGTTTTTGAGTTTATGGCTAACGGTTACGATTCACGGCCAAAAACGTCCAAAATTTTTGTTTTTTGCGCTATAGCGCCCCGTTTGGCCGATTGGGGCTGAGACTTTGATAAGTTCTCCCCAAAATGAGCTCTACGATCTGTCCAAATTTCAGCTCTCTAGGCCTTACGGTTTGGGCTGCACGTTCAGTTCTAGGGCGGAAGAATAATAATAATAATAATAATAATAAAAATCCTAACAATTACAATAGGGTTTCAGCACTTGCGTGCTTGAACCCCTAATTAAAGCTGCAAGCAGCATTTACCGGGGTTCAAGCACATTAAGGCCTCTGAGGTGGTCTGAGCCAACCTGGATGCATGGATGACATTTAAACACATCCAAAATGGAGAACAGGTTAACAGACAGACACACACACTGAAAGTAAATGATTAGACTAATATATGTATACTCTATAAGCATATGCACACACACACACACAGAAAGACACACATATACATGCACAAACATTTTGTTGCAGATATAGGTATTTGAAATAAGTGATAGGTGACAATAAACTTATTGCAAGTCTTCTCTTTTTAAGAGTTTAGATGTCATTTT
The DNA here is from genome assembly GCF_003368295.1 of Carassius auratus. Lineage (NCBI taxonomy): Eukaryota > Metazoa > Chordata > Actinopteri > Cypriniformes > Cyprinidae > Carassius > Carassius auratus. Next base: position 862 of record NW_020527963.1, read on the forward strand.
CAGGTTAAACTGTAATCACAATGTGGCAAACTAGTAAAAACTGATATATCTGTAAGAACAAAATGGAAAACATTGACTCAATGAGATTTAAAATGTTATAACAGTTACATTTTTAATGTTTTGGGATGAATTCATGAATCCTTTCAACAGTACTGTTCAACTTAACTGAATGAGCCCATTAGTGGTCTTCCACTGCCATCTAGAGGTTATAAATTGCATTTACTCAAGCAACACTGTTTTTAAACATAACTGTTATAGTGTTTTTTTTTTTTTTTTGCCCAATCTCTCTTAAATTTTGCATGCTTGTTTAGAATGAAATTATGCATTGTTTTACACAGTTTTGATAATGTGTTGGCTTTCTGTTTGTATTAATAGGCCTTTGTGTACACTATGAAAAGAACATACTATAAAATTACTGCTTTATAGTTGTCCAAATGCAATTGTTCAACATGTTTTTGATAATTATTGACCTTCAGAGTCTAGAGAATTGTACTTCAGTGGTTTTATTGATTTTCATCTTAAACCGTATCACAAGTATGCCAAAGTAACTTTTTAAAAATAATCTTGAATATTTAATTAACAGCTTTATTGACAACATTCGTCCAGAGGCAAAGTTGTTCAGAATGAGGAGATCTATCATATGATATGAAGATTTAGTGTTTTTGAGTGAATATATGAGCATTTTCAAACAATTTGGGGCCATTTACCATATAAATCTTGTGTTTTGAGACCTTTTCTACTGTTATAGCGCCACCTATGGTCTGATCTCCATGAAACTTTGCATGCTTGTTAAGAGCCACCTGTTACATGATTTCACTGAGTTTCATAAAGTTTTGAGTTTTCGTTTAGGTTTTATAGACTTTGGGGTATGTTTGGCCACACCCCTTTTCCTAAATTATCCCCTTACAGCTAACCAAAGGACAAAATTCAACATTTTTTTAATAATTATTGATCTAGAGAGTCCACAGAATATTACTGCCGTGGTTTGGTTCCGATCGGACAAAAAACCTAGGACTAGTTCGCAAAAGTAGGTTTTTAACATATTTGTAAATAACAATTGAACGATTTGATTGACAGCAATTGTTCTTGAGGCAAAGTTGTGCATTACGAGGAGATCTATCAAATGATATGCATATTGTGTTGATATGTGAAACACCACGTGATTACAGAGCCATAAAACTCGTTAGCGCCAACTAGTGGCCGATTTCTTTCAAAATTCTTACAGACCTTAAGGTTCATGAGTCGAACGTACCCAGCGAGTTTCGTTCCGATCAACATCCGTTAACCCTTTCAAATAGGTGCTTAAATTTGTTTGACCAATGGCGGCCATGTTTTTTGAGATATGCAAATGTCCTCATAGGTACTTGTGCCCCTTCAGACCAAGACACTGCATACCGATTTTCAAGTCGATCGAGCCAACGGTTGCCTAGTTATAGCAATTTATGTGTTTTTTCTATCTTATAGCGCCGCCAAGTGGCAGAGATGCGCAATTTTTTTGATTTGACCAAAGATTGAGCTCATACATATGTGTACCGAGTTTGGTGAAGATATCTCATTCCGTTCAAGAGTTATAGTCAAAATAGCATTTGGCTAACGTTAGCATAGACGCTTTTTGGCGTACTGTTTCGCGTAAGAATTGAAATTTCAACTTTTTTTTGATAATTATTGATATTGAGTGTCCAGGGAATATTTATGAAGTGGTTTGGTTCTGATTGGTTGAAAATCCTAGGACTAGTTCGCAAAAGTAGGTTTCGGATATAGCTCGATTTTGCGAGAAAACGGTGCGTCGTAGACCCCAAAAAGGCGCCGTGCACTTTTGTTCGGGTTAACCCAAGGATTGCAACAATGCCATATTTTTGAGTCTATGGCTAACGGTTTACACTTTACGGCCAAAAATGTCCAAAATTTTTGTTTTTTGCGCTGTAGCGCCCCCGTTAGGCCGATTGGGCCGGTTCTTTGTATCTGAGTAGCGAGCAAGACTACTACGATCTGACCAAGTTTCAGCTCTCTAGGCCTTACGGTTTGGGCTGCACGTTCAGTTTTAAGGCGGAAGAATAATAATAATAATTAAAGCTGCAAGCAGCATTTACGGGGTTCAAGCATTTAAGGCATCTTAGGTGGTCAGAGCCAACCTGGACGTATGGATGACCGTTAAACACATCCAAAATGGAGAATAGGCTAACAGACAGACACACACACTGAAATTAAATGATTAAACTCGTTTTTAAGATTTTAGATGTCATTTTCAAGTTTCACTGTAATCATAATGTGGCAAAATTTTAAAAACTGATATGTCTGAATGAACAAAATGGAAAACTTTAACTCAATGAGATTTGAAATGTTGTAAGAGTGTTTTTTTATTGTTTAGGCATTAATTCATACATCCTTTCAACTGTACAGTTTAAGTTAGCTGAATGAGCCCATTAGTGGTTTTCCGCTGCCATCTAGTGGTTATAAATGGCAATTTCTCATACATCAATGTGTTAATCCTTTATAACTCTTAGTGTTTTTTTGCCCAATCTCTCTTAAATTTTGCATGCTTGTTTAGAATGAAATTATGCATTATTTTACACAGTTTTGATAACTTGTGGACTTTCTGTTTGTATTAATAGGCCTTTGTGTACACTATGCAAATAACATATTATAAAATTACAGGTTTATAGTTGTCCAAATGCAATTGTTCAACATGTTTTTGATAATTATTGACCTTCAGAGTCTAGAGAATTGTACTTCAGTGGTTTTATTGATTTTCATCTTAAATCCTATCAGTAGTATGCCAAAGTAACTTTTTAAAATAATCTTGAATATTTAATTAACAGCTTTATTGACAACATTGGTCCCAGAGGCAAAGTTGTTCAGAATGAGGAGATTTATCAAATGATATGAAGATTTAGTGTTTTTGAGTGAATATATGAGCATTTTCAAACAATTTGTGGCCATTTAACATATAAATCTTGTGTTTTGAGACCTTTTCTACTGTTATAGCGCCACCTATGGTCTGATCTCCATAAAACTTTGCATGCTTGTTAAGAGTCACCTGTTACATGATTTACCCGAGTTTCATAAAGTTTTGAGTTTTCGTTTAGGTTTTATAGGCTTTGGGGTATGTTTGGCCACACCCCTTTTTCTAAATTACCCCTTTACAGCTAACCAAAGGACAAAATTCAACATTTTTTTGATAATTATTGATCTAGAGAGTCCACAGAATATTACTGCAGTGGTTTGATTCCGATCGGGCAAAAAACCTAGGACTAGTTCGCAAAAGTAGGTTTTTAACGTATTTGTGAATAACAATTGAACGATTTGATTGACAGCAATGGTTCTTGAGGCAAAGTTGTGCATTATGAGGAGATCTATCAAATGATATGCATATTGTGTTGATATGTGAAACACCACGTGATAACAGAGCCATAAAACTCGTTAGCGCCAACTAGTGGCCGATTTCTTTCAAAATTCTTACAGACCTTAAGGTTCATGAGTCGAACGTACCCAGCGAGTTTCGTTCCGATCAACATCCGTTAACCCTTTCAAATAGGAGCTTAAAATTGTTTGGCCAATGGCGGCCATGTTTTTTGAGATATGCAAATGTCCTCAGAGGTACTTGTGCCCCTTCAGACCAAGACACTGCATACCAATTTTCAAGTCGATCGAGCCAACGGTTGCCTAGTTATAGCCATTTATGTGTTTTTTCTATCTTATTGCGCCCCCAAGTGGCAGAGATGCGCAATTTTTTTATTTGACCAAAGATTGAGCTCATACATATGTGTACCAAGTTTGGTGAAGATATCTCATTCCGTTCAAGAGTTATAGTTAAAATAGCATTTGACTAACGTTAGCATAGATGCTTTTTGGCGTATAGTTTTGCGTAAAAATTGAAATTTCAACTTTTTTTTGATAATTATTGATATTGAGTGTCGAGGGAATATTTCTGCAGTGGTTTGGTTTCGAATGGTTGAAAATCCTAGGACTAGTTCGCAAAAGTAGGTTTCGGATATAGCTCGATTTTGCGAGAAAACGGTGCGTCGTAGAGCAAAAAATGCAGCTGTGCACTTTTGTTCGGACTAACCCAAGGGTTGCAATGATGCCATGTTTTTGAGTCTACGGCTAACGGTTTACGTACTGCGGCAACAAATGTCAAAAATTTTAGTTTTTTGCGCTGTAGCGCCCCCGTTAGGCCGATTGGGCCGGTTTTTTGTATCTGAGTAGCGAGCAGGACTACTACCATCTGACCAAGTTTCAGCTCTCTAGGCCTTACGGTTTGGGCTGCACGTTCAGTTTTAAGGCGGAAGAATAATAATAATAATAAAAATCTTAACAATTACAATAGGGTTTCAGCACTGCGTGCTTGAACCCCTAATAATAATAATAATAATAAAAATCCTAACAATTACAATAGGGTTTCAGCACTGCGTGCTTGAACCCCTAATAATAATAATAATAATAAAAATCCTAACAATTACAATAGGGTTTCAGCACTGCGTGCTTGAACCCCTAATAATAAAAATCCTAACAATTACAATAGGGTTTCAGCACTGCGTGCTTGAACCCCTAATAAAAATCCTAACAATTACAAGAGGGTTTCAGCACTGCGTGCTTGAACCCCTAATAATAATAATAAAAATCCTAACAAATACAATAGGGTTTCAGCACTGCGTGCTTGAACCCCTAATAAAAATCCTAACAGATACAATAGGGTTTCAGCACTGCGTGCTTGAACCCCTAATAATAATAATAATAATAATAATAATAAAAATCCTAACAAATACAATAGGGTTTCAGCACTGCGTGCTTGAACCCCTAAAAATCCTAACAATTACAATAGGGTTTCAGCACTGCGTGCTTGAACCCCTAATAATAATAAAAATCCTAACAAAAACAATAGGGTTTCAGCACTGCGTGCTTGAACCCCTAAAAATCCTAACAATTACAATAGGGTTTCAGCACTGCGTGCTTGAACCCCTAATAATAGGGCTGCAAACGGTGTGCGGAATAATTAAAATAATGGCTTGCAGACAAGCTTTCTGGAATGAACAAACACAAAAGTGGAGTGATGCAATCTGTGTGGTGTATTCAGGTAACATTATCAAGGAACAAGAAAGGCTGCTGAAAATGACTGAACATGCTGATATTTCCTTGATGATATTTTCTCTCCTTTTTGCTTTCAGTGCTTCTTTGTTTCAGAGTTTTAGTGCATTTTAAATGTGTGTATTTGCCTTTAAGCTGAAGCTCCAGTGCTGTGGGGACAGAAAAAAATATGTTTCTACAGTATTTAGTAGTAGCTTATCAGTGGTGACTGTCAGTTTATGTGCACATGACAGACATTTTCAGGAAAATGTGTACAAGACGAAGTCTTTTCTTTGTCCATATCTATTGAGTTGAACTGGCCCCGAGCGTCTTTTACCTGACTCATTAAACTGTGGCTGAAGATAGCTTCAAAAAGGCTTAATGGAAGTAATCAGAGACTATGTGTATCACTCCTAAATGGCTGTTCTTGAAAGGATCCCCCAGAAGATAAGAGAGGATATGGAGAGAATCATGGAGAACGAATCTTTACTGAAGTCATTACTGCACTGCCACAGAGATCCATGCCTGAAGTGGATAATCTACCACCGGATACATTCACAGTTACTTACTGTACTTTATGCCACAATCTGTCCATGCAAATCAATTGATTTTTTGGTGCTCAGACAAAAAAAATTGTGGAAAAAATATCTCATGTACCGGTAACTGTAAAGTGTTACTATTTCTTGCTTATGTGGTACTCTAATTTACAATGAATCAGTTGACATGCTTTAATCTCGTTTATACAGCTGATACATGTATTTAAAAAAAAATCTATATATAAAGTATTAAATATAAAGTTATCATGTATGCAGTTATGTTTATATTTAATATATGTCTCACTGAGGCATACTATTGCTGTTTTTGTAAAAAGTACCATTTATTAGGACCCAAAAACCCATGCATTTGTTATTATCTGTTAAGCATCCCATCTCCATCGATACTGTGTGTGTGTTGATGTGGTAGTGGAGGCAGGTTGAATTGAACGGGATAAATGGCTCACAAACCCATCCTCAAGGTCACAGAAGGATGCTTTGTGTTATGCTAATCAGAGATGGCGGTTGTTAGCACAGCCTCATTTTGACTCTAGAATGAAAGATCAGCCGCTGCATGGGTCAGGAACACTAGATTGTCTAGATTTAGAATTTTTGTTTTAGCTTTAATACATTTCTTACCATATTTCTTACAATCTACTGATTTTTTTTTGTGCAAAAAAAAAAAAAAAAGTTTAAGTATTAATAATAAATATTTTTCATGGTGGTGCTTTTAAGGGGATTATTTTGGAGAGATTTTAATCATGTTTTTCTCATTATGTAGGTTTACATAAAGACCTAGATGCCCAAACAGCATGGCAACAATATACATACATACTGTATATGTGTGTGTGTGTGTGTGTGTGTGTTCAGACAGAAGTGTAGTTGTGTATACAATAATATTTCTACAGGGAGAATCCAGAAAAAAATATGTCATAAAAATAAAGCAATGTTTGAAAAGCTGAACCGAAACATGCAGTAATTGGGGTAATACCTCCTTTAAATTGAACAGAATACATTTCTTTTTTGCTAAAGGGAGATGGAAAAACGAGGGGGAGGAGTGTGACCGAGTATGAATGAAGCTACTGGAGCGAGAGAGAGAGAGAGAGAGAGAGTTTGTCATGTTCCTGCTATTCAAGCATGCAGTTTTGTTTAATGTTCAGTTAGGAGTTCTCCAAGAAGAACAGATGAAGCTGGTAAGTGGAGGCAGATTTACGTAAATAATAGGAACTAGTTACAAACAGTTACACACGTATTTCCGGTTTGTTTAATGCTTCTTTGATTCATCTCCTTGCTGTTCTTTAGTCTTGTGTCATGTATCTTTAGGTGTTTTTTAGAAGCATTGTTAAACTCCAGCTCAGATGCTCACAGATGTGATGGATGAGCTTGTATTGAGACTGTAGTGATCATTATTATGTAACTGAGCTGTCAGGATTTCTGATGTACATCCTTCTGTTCCCAGTAGGTGTGAAGGATTCATCAGGACACTGAAGACTGACACACTGTGGTGGATCGGCTGAATCAGGATCACTGCTAGACTAAATGCAACATTCCCTTTAGCTGGAAGCAGACCACGTATCTGAGTGCACCATGGATTTTGTGATGAAGCAAGCGCTGGGTGGTAAGTGTCATCAACTACTGCTGTGGATGACAGACATGATAGACATAACACACGGTTCTGTTTCTACAAAGATGTACTGTGTGTGAATGAGTCTCAGTCCAAGTCTGTTTGGTTAGGACCAATTCTGATTATTTTGTTTCTGTATGTAGTGTTTATTTGGTTAGCATTACTTTACTATTATTATGACACGATAGTTTTTATTAATATTAAGTTTTAGATACGTTTCATTTTATTTCGTTTTATTAACTTATTAATACATTTTTATATATATAATATATAATATATAATCTTCTTTATATATATATATATATATGTGTGTGTGTGTGTGTGTGTGTGTGTGTGTGTGTGTGTGTGTGTGTTTGTGTGTTTAAAGAAATTTAAAATGCATAATGCAAGCCGGAATTGATTTCAGTAGAGATTTTTACTGTTAAATGTGATATGCCAGTAAAATAATTGATTAAATAAAAATATTTGTTGGTAATTTAATATTAAAACATTACATTTGTTTAAAAACGTATTATACCAGTTAATTTAAATTAGATGGATACCAGTTAATTTACCACATTGTAATTGGGCGTAAAACAGTAAGTCAGGGATATTTTTTTGAAAATTCATAATTTTTTTTTAACAATACACTGTAAAAGTTTAACTATTATTTACTCAATTTTTTTGGTGAAACATTTTTACACAAAAAAAATTGAGTAAATTTTAAAGCTGTGAAATCAATGAAATATACTGTTTAAATTGAGTAATTGTAAGTAAAAAAATTAAGTAAATCTGAATAACTGAATTGAGTAATTGTAAGTAAAAAAATTAAGTAAATCTGAATAACTGAATAACTTTATATGAAATAAAATTAATTAGATATAATCATAATTATAAAACACCACAACTGAAATTCTATGTAAAATAAACAAAAAATATTGAGTAGATATAATTGAAATATTGGATGAAATTTAACCAAACAAATGTGCTATGTTTACTACATGTAAAAGTGAATTTAACTTAATATTGGACTATAAATTATCAAAATGTTGCATTCACTTTTTTTTTTTTTTACACTATTTACCCTTTACAATTAATATAATAAAACCAAATAAAGAAAGAAACACATTTTTTATTAAACATTTATTTGTCAATTAAACATTAGACAAAGTCTAAAATCAACCTTTGAAACATTTTATCCATTTTAATATTCCAGTAGATTGCAAAAATTAAAAACTGTAAAGTAGCCATAAGGGAAATGATTAAACCTTATGAAACATTTCATCCATCTTAGTATTCAAGTAGATTACATGTAAAATATGATAGCCGTAAGAGAAATGACATCTTACTTTGTTCCTGGTGCATACCAGCCATTTGCAGTCACACTCATTACCACTCATTAAACCATAAAAAAAAGCAACACTTACATCAATATTAAAGGGATAGTTCACCCAAAAAGATGATGTTGTCATAATGTACTCGCCCTCAAGTTGTCCCAAACCTGTACGAGTTTCTTTCTTCTGTTGAACACAAAAGATATTCTAATGAATGTTGGTTAACAGATAGTTGAAAGTTGCCATTGACCTCCATGGTAGGAAAAAAAGTATACTATGCAAAGTCAATGGCAACCTTTAACTGCGTTAACCAACACTCTTTAATACTTGGCTGAATGTCACGTCACTTCACTTAAAATATCTTTTGTGTTCAACAGAAGAAAGAAACTCGTACAGGTTTGGGACAAATTGAGGGAGAGTAAATTATGACAACATCATCTTTTTGGGTGAACTATCCCTTCAACAGAATTAATCCGATAATAGAAACACTTCCATCAGGAATACCCATTCAGTGGGATGATCATGAACCACTACTGTGCAAGAAGATAATTTTTTAACCTCTGAACATTAACAGAGAGTTTTGGAGGATCCAGCTCAAGAAACAGTTTTTGGAACAACTCAAGTGAGTACAGGTCTTTCTCAAAATATTTGCATATTGTGATAAAAGTTCATTATTTCCATAATGTACTGATAAAAATTTAACTTTTATATATTTTTGATTTATTGCACACCAAGTGAAATATTTCAGGTCTTTTATTGTTTTAATACTGATGATTTTGGCATATAGCTCATGAAAACCCAAAATTCCTATCTCAAAAAATGAGTATATCATGAAAAGGTTCTCTAAACAAGCTATTAACCTAATCATCTGAATCAACTAATTAACTCTAAACACCTGCAAAAGATTCCTGAGGCTTTTAAAAACTCCCAGCCTGGTTCATTACTCAAAATCACAATCATGGGTAAGACTGCCGACCTGACTGCTGTCCAGAAGGCCATCATTGACACCCTCAAGCGAGAGGGTAAGACACAGAAAGACATTTCTGAATGAACAGGCTGTTCCCAGAGTGCTGTATCAAGCCACCTCAGTGGGAAGTCTGTGGGAAGGAAAAAGTGTGGCAAAAAACGCTGCACAACGAGAAGAGGTGACCGGGCCCTGAGGAAGATTGTGGAGAAGGACCGATTCCAGACCTTGGGGGAAGAAGTGGACTGAGTCTGGAGTAGAAACACCCAGAGCCACCGTGCACAGGCGTGTGCAGGAAATGGGCTACAGAGAAGCAGCACTGGATTGTTGCTCAGTGGTCCAAAGTACTTTTTTCGGATGAAAGCAAATTTTGCATGTCATTTGGAAATCAAGGTGCTAGAGTCTGGAGGAAGACTGGGGAGAAGGAAATGTCAAAATGCCTGAAGTCCAGTGTCAAGTACCCACAGTCAGTGATGGTCTGGGGTGCCATGTCAGCTGCTGGTGTTGGTCCACTGTGTTTTATCAAGGGCAGGGTCAATGCAGCTAGCTATCAGGAGATTTTGGAGCACTTCATGCTTCCATCTGCTGAAAAGCTTTATGGAGATGAAGATTTTGTTTTTCAGCACGACCTGGCACCTGCTCACAGTGCCAAAACCACTGGTAAATGGTTTACTGACCATGGTATTACTGTACTGGTACAACAGTCCTCAGCAGTGCCACAGGCTGATTGCCTCCGTGCCACGCCGCATTGAAGCAGTCATTTCTGCAAAAGTATTGAGTGCATAACTGAACATAATTATTTGAAGGTTGACTTTTTTTTGTATTAAAACACTTTTCTTTTATTGGTTGGATGAAATATGCTATTTTTTGAGATAGGATTTTTGGGTTTTCATGAGCTGTATGCCAAAATCATCAGTATTAAAACAATAAAAGACCTGAAATATTTCAGTTGGTGTGCAATGAATCTAAAATATATGACATTATGGAAAATAATGAACTTTATCACAATATGCTAATTTTTTGAGAAGGACCTGTATTTGTGGGTCTTGGGATATCTCAAATCCAATGCATACGTGACTCCCAAAAGATAGCAGCAGGCTCTGCTGAGATTCCCAAGATTGCGGAGGACAGTGATGCCCTCAATCACAACTCCTACATCGCGGACTACTCCATCATTGTCCCGAAGGATGTAGATTTTTATGACCTCCTCTGCCAACTCTGCTTGTACGAAGATGGGTAGATCAGCTGAACCCTACAGGCAAATTTTAAAGATAACGGGTTAGAGCTTACATTCAAACCTGAATGTTACAGGAAAGCGACAAATACACAAAACAAATAGCACCTGAAGAAGCAAACATTCTGTTGGACCATATGATAGGTAAAATCTCAAACAAAGTTTACTAGGGGGAGGAGTTGCAAAAATTAACAGCATTCTTCTTAACAAGAGGACAGGTTAATTTTCTACATAGGGACATTTATTTTTAACAATAAACCTAAAAGAAAAATGAAAAGAGACCAACTGCGAGCTTCTATGCTGTAAATCAATGCTATAGGCTTTTATTGAGGTCCGCATTATTTCAACCAATTTCTTTATAAACATGTTTAATATTTAAGTAAAATGACTAATGGTTTTGAAACAAAAAAGCTTGTTTAATTGCACTACTTGAAATCAAACTATTTAAGTTTGCAAAATTAAACTGATCTGTTTCAGGGAACAAAAATATTACTTTAATTAAAATTAAAACAATGTACCCCTCCCCCAGCCTCCGCTGTCCTTCAATACCCACCAGGTCTGGATTTGTTGTGAAACAGCTGCGGTGACTGGAGTAATGGAATGAAAATTCAGCTTTAATGTATGTATGTATATATATATATATATATATATATATATATATATATATAAAATTACTAGCCAAATGGATATAGGGTGGGGGGGATAGACGGTTGTTTTTTCTGCATTCTTTTTTTTTATATAAATGCAAGCTTAATGAGCTTAAGAAACTTATTTTAGAAACATTAAAAAGCTTACTGTTTTCAAACTTTTGACCGATATTGTATCTGATCTAGGTTTCAGTGCACTAGAATGATTTTACAACGGAGCAGGCCTTAAACTGGCTGACTCCCTATAGTGGGAGCTGATTAAAACGCACCAGTCTATGTTATGTCCAAGCCATTTTAAATACTTTTGCATGGCGTATTTGTAGTGGTGATTTAAGAGCTCATACTTGAGTTCATGTAGTAATTATGATGTTTTACAAAAACGTGACGGCTAGAATAATAATAATAAATAATAATACAAGACAGAATGTTGTCATTTGAAAGTTCATAAATGATGTGTTCCCTTTTGACAAGCCACTGACCCCAAAGGGGAACCTGTACAAAATCGTTTTCCATTGGGCATGTATAGTTATAGTTGCTTGACCACGGTACACTTATCGTTAGACTTTCAAATGGCGGTTGAAATAAACGGTGATCCAAATAGTACGAACGTTAACCCACTCAAAAAAACATACATATCGCTGCCCCACTAACTAACTTAGAAAACTACACTGTTATGTACACGTACACAAGGTCAATGTTTAATCAACTTTTGAATAAAGTATTGCAAATATACATCGTTATAAAATGACTAACGTTACTTACAGGAAATTCGAGTAATGCTGTTCACGTCGTTGCTGAGAAAAGCAGTCCTTCAGTGACAGGTGCCTCTTGCTTGAGCCGCGAAACTCGTTAAACTTCTTAAGATGACGCAAAATACAAACACAATTGTTAGGAAATCCTTAATAATTAACTTCTGAATTAAACATCACAAACATATTTAGTTTTAGCTGGCTAAATTACATAACGTACCACGATATGAGAGGAGTGCGGGTCTTGCCGTTGCTGAGGAAACTCAGGAAAGCCGTCCTTCAGGTGACTTCGATTAAGCTACGAAACTTGTTGAAGATGACGTAAAATACAAAGACAATTGTTAGGAAATGCTTAATAATTATTAACTTTATAATAAAGTGTTACAAACGTAAGTAGGATTAGCTGACTAACGTTACTTACCAGGAGTTGTGAGGAGTATGGCTAGTCGACGTCTCTGCTGAGGAAAGCAGATTTTTTTTTTCCTGCGGAGCTGCACACGTGATCACTTTAGCCGCGAAATTTACTCAATTTATTTAAACCGTCATTTATTAAGCTGGAACTTTAGGAAAATTGGTATATAATACTTAATAATTTTAGTTTCTAAAACAGATCAGTACAAGTAAATAATTATCAAATATTTCTATTAGAATTCACCAGAAATATTGAGGGTATATTAAAAATATAATTAGTTAGTTAAATACTTATTTATTTTCATTACCTTAACTTAAATAATATATGTATATTTTAGAGAAATTATTTGTTGGATTTTTAATTATTATTTTTAACCTGACCCACTCAAAATATCACTTAAATGATTTCAAAAGATTTTATTAAGTAAATATAGCTCTTTATTTTTGTGAAATTTACTAAGCCACTGAATTATTTTTTACAGTGTAGCAAAGCAAAGTGCTTATTGATCTGCTTATAGTTTTACTTTATTTGACATGCAGTGTGTATATGTTAGTCTAAAGGTCACTGGGCCCTTCAATCAATTTGAAGATTTGGCTTCATCAGCTGAGTGACTATAAGCAATAAAACGATATGTATTTCTCCCGTCAATTCACTTGAGTGGGCCAGATGTAGCAGATTGCATTGTGACCACACAATAACCTTCTGCACGAGGTGTTTTTACGAAACACAGATTGTCTTTTCACCTCACGTCATATTTTACACCGTTCCTTTGCTGTTCTGCATGGATGAGGCCTAAACTCTAAAACGTCAAATGAAATATGAAAGAAATGTGTCATGTGGCACTTTTAAAATATAATATAATATATGATGTATAATGTATTTATGGATGTATGTGTTTGTGTGTGTGCATATATATATATATATATATATATATATATATATATATATATATATATATATATATATATATATATATATATATATATATATGTATGTTGATATGCAAATGCTCTGAATTTGATCCCTACATCTAGAAATCGTATCAAATGTGTGTGTTTTTGTTTTTTAATGTGTTTTTAAACATTGATCTTATAAAGAGACACGGCTTAAATTCTGCTTCGTAGCTCTGGATAATGGAGCATGATTTACTCATGAAAATCATCCATTATTAAACAGACTTTCCCTAGGCTGATTTCCTCAACCCTTGCAAATTATTCAGAAGCATATAGAATTTCTTCAAGAGTCGACGGTGAAAAACAACCTTTATGTTTGTTGTCTGTTAGTGTGAAGGACTTTTATTAAAGAAAGATGGAAAACAGAATACGGGCATGAAATGTAATAGAAAATGTTGAGCTTCAGAACAGCCCTTAGATTTTTTTATCATTTTCACAAAATTGTCATGTCCCCAGAATATTATGTTATATGAATATCTGAACATGCAAAATTTCAAAAGAAAAGAACAGAGCTCTGCTTTTAAACAACAAAAAAAGTTTTATTCTAGCTTTATGCATTTTTTTTTTTTGTCAACACTTGAACGGGGGTAAATTTCATACAAATGCAACATATTGAACAGAAAGCTGAGAAAATAATATCAAATTCTACATCTGGATAGGATTCATAGATGGAGAATCAAAACATAGATGGAGTAGAGCGAGTCCATCAAAAGCCAAAGCTTCACAGTCCTAAACCACTTCCTGCGTTGACATTTTATTCAGTAACGTTATTAATTTTTTATTTATATGCTGTTTAATATTTGATGATCATGTTATTTTGCATATGCATTTGCTCACATACGCGATCCCTAGTATCTGTCTTCTTCGCTGGGTTTTTATCCAGAGATTCAGTACTCTTTCAGAGGATGTACAATAGTGCCCTCTACTGTATAACAGTGATAACACGGAAAGCCTGAAAATGGCATGGAAAGAGTTAATGGCTCACATGACATTATTAAAGGATATTATTACACAAAATATCTCCAGATACACTCACCAACCTCTTATTAATCATTCTCAGATTCTCTTCTCTTTGTGTAAGATACTTTATGCAAGTTGTTTGCATTAGAGACTGTATTAAACGCGAGCAGTGTTTCGGTTATAAAATGCAAGTGACCTATTTTACTACTACTGCTCTGCTGTTATAAAAGAACTTAATTAATATGCTAATTTCTTAAGCTCTGATAATTCACGTATCATTAAGAATTAGGCTGTTTCCAGAGATAGCAGTGCCATCGTTATGCAGAGCCCAGATTTGCTCGTCCATCCATAACCATCACTGCTGTTCCTGCCAAGTGCTTTGATGTAAAGCCATGAAGTATCTGATAGAGGGATACAGCTCTTTTGTTACTTTAACCATCCTCTGTGTGGCTTTAAACAGACAACAGGACTACATTTAGTCCCCTATATCGTACTTCAAGCTCTCAGGAACGGTAGTTGCATTGTGTTTTTAGAACAATACATGGGACGAGAAAATCTGAACCATCTGAATAATTTTTTATTAGTTATTAGTTGTCATTAGTATTTTTTAATTCTTGTTTTTAAACATCCTGATTTGCACGGCAACAGCAACAATGGCTTAACCAATGGTGTGACTCCAGGGTGGGGTTATCTGTTGAATCAGCCAATGGCAGAAGAGAGGAGTATTTAGGAAACCTGTTTGACAAAAATTATATTTTTTGCCATGTTTTTTACACATACTGAGCATTTTACCTATCACTGTGCAGTTGTTACTTAAATAGATGACTGTGGCAAAGATTACTGAAGCTCACCTAAGAATACTGCGGAAAAAAAAGATAACATTATTTTCCAATAAAAACATTCTGGAAAAAAGCCATAGTTTATATCAGATTATATCTGAATATTATATTTTAGATTTTATTTTTCTTATTGTGATTTATTTATACAAAATTTTTTTTCCAGTAGATAAAAAAAAAAATCTTAATCTGTATTTTCCTATAAAAGTCTATCAACATCTTGAAAAAACAGGTACATATACTGAAAGATAATATTAAAATACTTAAATTAGTTTTTTTTTCTTATTGAAAGTTTCTTTAAAAAAAATCATAAATCTTAATTTAATTTTTAAGAAAGAAACTCAGTGGGTAAAAAATAAAAATCTGTATTTTCCAATAAAACATTAATATCCTGTAAAAATAAATAAATAAATACAAAGTTCTGTCATTTTTGGTGCAGGCTGATAGGCTCTAACTCAGTCTGACTTAATGACATCATTATTCAAATACTCGGCTAGTGGTTGCTGTAGCATATGCAGTGCACTTCAGAAACCCCCCACCTTCCCCAGCTCCACCTGTACAGATTTGCTACAGGGTGATTTCATGTATGTTTATAAAGGGTTGTCTCATTTATGTTATATGTGCAGTAGCAGTATGTCTTGCAATCTCACAACTGCATGTCATGGACGTACTGGAAGTAGCAGGTCTCTGTACTTGCTCTGCAGGAGCAGCAGATCTATTCCACCAAGACCAAACACATTGACATTGCCATGTATATTACCATGCAAACCTCTCCAAGAGTTGTCATGGCAAAAATACACGTCCTTAGAAGCAAAAGATAATACTAGATTACTTAAATTAGACAAATTGTGTATTTTTTTATTTAGTTTGTTAGTAAAAAAAAAATAATAATATAAAAAGCAGTGTTAAAATGTAATACTTTAATATCATGGAATGTTAGAATTGGGATATTTACAGTTATTTATTTTATTAATTGTTTTGACAGTTTTTACAGACCTTTCATATGCATCTTTTAGCCATGATATTGCTAACGTTCAAATGTAAAAGCTTAGATTAACACTAAGTGTCCCAGTAACTGAGCAGGTTGTTAATTATAACTCGGGAAGCTTTGGTTTGGTGGAGGGTTTGGTTTGGCTGAGGCTTTGAATGACCTGAGGGTACAGTAACTGAATGACTTCATGCGATCCTTGTGGACCATGGGCATCCTGCAGCTTGACATGATATGAACTACGTTATGTCAGCTCAGGCTGTTCTCGGCATACACATGCAGAGAGTTAAAGACCACTCAAAGCGTACACTGCCACTCCTTTCCTCTTCAGTGTCCTCAGTGTTATACTGAAGCAATTAAACTCATGTGAAGGTAATGTATAGATTTCAAATGCACAATCATGCATTATAAATGAATGCCATTAATAATGAATAAGTGTACAGATAATGACTGTACACAGACTTGACTTAAAGCAATATTACAGCGTTTGCAACCAAATCGTGCTTAGACCGTTCACATTAGTGTGTATGATTCTCAAACACAGCTGTGCTTTGCATTTTAAAACATATGATTAAAGTGAACATAAAGGTATATGCAAACACAGCCATTGCTTAAGAGCATTTGTTGCACTATCCAAAACGACCTGTGGGTGTTGTATGCTCAAACCAAAACATGATGTACAGTACAATACACAGCTTGTGTATTAGAGCTGCACCAATGAAACAGATGGCAGAGAGAGGAGTGGCACATGCATCATTCTGCCGTCTCTGTTTGATTTCATCATTTTGGCTTCAGTGGATCATCATATTAGGAGATTTCACAGTGCAAAACTTGATCAGTCTCTCTTTAGAAACTTGTGAACACCTAATATATAATTATGTTGCCGTTCAAGAGTTTGTGGCATTGAAAAGAAGTATTTTATGTTCACCAAGGCTGTATTAGTTTGATAAAAAAATCCAGTAAAAATAGTAAAATTGCAAATTCCTCTGTTTGACTATATTTTTTTAAATTTAATTTCTGTGCAGGCAAAGTTTTCAGTGTTGTTAAGACTTTTTCACATTTTCTTCTGGATTCTTGAATGAAGTAAAAAAAAAATAATAAGAACAGACTTACTGAAGGTGTGTGTGTGTGTGTGTGTGTGTTTTATTGGAATTGAAGACATTCATTTTTATATATGCTGTGGAAAAGTATATATTTTCCAATTTAAATGGGTTGTTTTCTGTATTTTTTCAGGATTCTTTGGTGAATAAAAAGTTTTACAAATAAAGAGAAATAAATAGGAATCTTCTTAAACATTTAAATATGTACAGACTTACTGAAGCTCACCTACGCCTAAAAACTTTTAAACAAGAGAAATATATTTGATAAACAAAATATTAAATATAGTACAAATAAATAGCATGGTAAAAGGTAATGTTTCTAAATATATGCATATGTGTCTTAGCTGAGTTGCAAATTGTTGTTGCTTTTTTTATTCTATTTAATTAAATTAACTTTATATATATATATATATATATATATATATATATATATATATATATATTATATGTACATTCATTTTCAAAAAATAAAATTTTAATATCTTACAGACATTTTTGAAATGGAAATTTTAGACATTAATGTTTTACTGTAAAACAGGACGAAAAAATTATTGAAAAAAACATTTTACTGTTTAAAAAAAAAATCCACATTTTCAGGATTCTTTGATAAATAGAAAGGTACAAAAAGAAAGTAATATAAACCTTAAGTAGAATTATAAATGTATTTTACTGTCACTTTTAATCTATTTAAAGCAGCCTTGCTGAACAAATGTATAAAGAAATGAAGAAAAGTAAAGTCAATTAAAATTGAATGAATAAAATTGAATGGTAGTGACTAATATTTCAGTATCAGCCGTTGAAAACTCCTTATGATATCTTTGCTCTTTATTTGCACAGGGGCAACCAAAGACATGGGGAAGATGTTAGGAGGAGAGGAAGAGAAGGACCCTGATGCCCAGAAGAAAGAAGAAGAGAGACAGGAGGCGCTCAGACAACAAGAAGAGGAGCGAAAGGCCAAACATGCTCGTATGGAGGCCGACAGGGAAAAGGTCAGACAGGCCATTCGAGATAAGGTACGCTTTCCACATGTCCCGTTCACTTCAGCTCCTTGTGACCGCTGATTAGACTCAGACCAGGACGCGTGAATCAATTGATAAACATGGAACCCAAAAATGAAATTCCGTCTTCATTTATTCACCCTCATCTCATTCATAACACAGCAGAAGAGGTTTGGAAGATCGTTGGTAACCAAACAGATTCAGTTCCCATCGACTTCCATTGTGTGGACAAAAAATACAGTGGAAGTCAATGGGAACTGATTACTCAAAATATCTTCTGTTGTCTTCCACATTAGAAAGAAATCCATTCAGGCGAAGATTTATGATTCTGTCAACACTTGATTTGCATATAAAACGCCTTAAATTGCCTAAATATGAAAAAAATAAATAAATACATTACCTAATATTTACAATCCAACAGAAGTTACTAACTCAATTTAGTAAGAGTTTTTACTGTAAAGAGGCATTTGTGTATATTATGACCCGAAGGGATCCTATGTGAGATCCACCAATCAGAAAAGTTCTAGAATCTCAGTTGATTTATCTCGTGTTTTTGGGTGCTCTGGGGGATCGAGCATACATGGGATGGGAGCCTATGAACATGAGGTTAAATAAATGATGACAGAATTTTTACTTTTGAAAAAACTATCCCTTTAAGTCCAATATGATAAATAAGGACAACAGTTAAATGCTAAAATATTAATGTGTTAATGTTTGGCCTTTATGGCCTGAATAAATCATGAATTTAAGATACTAAAAGGCTTTTGTGTATGGAGTTTTAGTCTTGAAACTAAGTCTCAGGTGCATCCAAAATAGGGCAACTATCTTTTTTTTTCTTCTGTTTGTTGCATAATGTAGAATATCAATTTTATTCCAGTGTCGTGTAGTATATAGTACACTATCGTTCAAAAGTTTGGGTTGGTAATTTTATAATGTTTATAATGTAAAAAAAGATTTCTGTTTCAAATTAATGCTGTTCTTTTGAACCTTCCATTCATTGAAAAATCCTGATTTTTTTTTTTTTTTTTTACATGGTTTCCATGTTGAACTGTTTTCAACATTAATAATAATCAGAAATGTTTCTTGAGCAGCAAATCAGTATATCAGAATGATTTCCAAAGAATCATGTGACACTGAAGACTGAAGTAATGATGCTGAAAATACAGCTGTGCATCACAGAAATAAATTACATTTTAGCAGATATTTAAAAAGAAAACAGTTATTTTAAACCACAATAATATTTCATAATATGACTATTTTATGAATCGATCAAATAGTATAGTATATTATATAACACATCATATAGTATATTACATGATGTATATACTATAGTTATTTTGTTTGCATAGTGTTGAATCTTTTTATTTCTTGGTATTTTATTTTATCCATAAGATACAGTAGAGCGATGAGAAATTGTGTTATTGCAATATTTTCAATAGTCCACTCCTCCTGTTCTACTCATGTTTAAAGGTGCTGTAGGGAACTTTTGTAAAAATATATTTTTTTCGTATTTGTTAAACCTGTCATTATGTCCTGACAGTAGAATATGAGACAGATAATATGTGAAAAAAATCAAGCTCCTCTGGCTCCTCCCAGTGTCCTATTGCCATTTGCAGAAAGTCATCCGCTCCCGGTAAAAAACAACCAATCAGAGCTGCGGTCTGTAACTTTGTTTGTGTTCAAAATGTAGAAAAATGTATATAATAAGCGAGTACACCATGAATCCATTTTCCAAATCGTGTTTTTAGCTTGTCCTGAATCACTAGGGTGCACCTATAATAAGTGTTTATATTCGGACTATTTTAGATTGCTTCGGGGGTACCGCGGCAGAGTAACCCAGTACCTTTGTGATTCTTCATAGACATAAACAGAGAGAAGTAGTTCCGGCTACGATGTTCTTCCACAAGACGCAAGCAGTTCTGTTTATTAACCGCTAGAGCGTCAAAAGTTCCCTACCGCAGCTTTAATTACCACTTCATATTTTCTCTATGTTTACATAGTATGGTCTAAAGAAGAAAGAAGAGAAGGAGGCAGAGGAGAAAGCAGCTATGGAGCAAGCATGCGAAGGCTCCTTGACTCGCCCCAAAAAGGCCATCCCAGCAGGCTGTGGGGCGGAAGACGACGAGGACGAGGAGAGCATTCTAGACACCGTTCTCAAATTCCTGCCGGGACCTCTGCAGGACATGTTTAAAAAGTGACAGACATGAAGCTGTTTCTCAAGGAAGGTGGATGAGGGGGGAATTTTGCCAAACAGGTGAAAGGCTTTTCACTGCCTTGACAGAATTTTAATCGCTCCTCTCTTATGGATAGATACACAAATCATAACCCGCCAACGTTCGGTCTTTTCACTGCCATTCAGGTTCAGGTTGTTTACACTTTCTATAAGTCTCTGTGTTTGTTTACTGACCGCCAGGGTCTCTGATGCTGCCTTAGGTACTCCACCATCAGCCCGACAGAAACAGCACATTACAGCTTGAGCTCTGCCACTGGGAATAGATCGGTTTAGTTAAAACCCAAGAGGATTTTAAAACTCTAGCTTGATATAACTGTCCCGTTTTCACCGAAGAATTGTCAGTGCTGAATGCAGCTCTACTGCTTTGACTAGTTGCATGAGGTCAAAATCCTACTACTGTATATGATGAATTATGTTTGCCATCAGTGAGTTTGATGATACGGCGCCATCTGTGACAATGAGAGACGCTGATAAACTGTGTTAGATGTGCCACGTTAGACCGCCTGAACGCTCAGATGGTTTGCAGCCTGGCAGTTCTCACTCGTCTATGATGAATTATTTATTTAGATTTTATATTTTATTCTTGATTTGAAAACAAGTGATATTCACGTTAGCCTTGCCAGCAAAAGATCAGGAAAAGCTCAGTAAGTACTAGATCTGTCTGTGACAACACCACAGTTTATCATTGCACACACCGGACCAAATCATCTTTACAATTAAGAGTTATTCAGGACGATTGGAGATCCCAAACCCTTTTAGTGTGCATTCAGAAGTCAGTCAGTGTTTCACAGCACATTCATCCCGATGATCTGATGCTAGATTACTCACACATGACAATCAGAAATGAACTGGTCTCTTTCAAAAAAACTTTTTTATGTTTGTTATCTGTTAAAAATGTATGTAAAATTAAAGATGAGTCACAAATTATTTGGGATGTTCTGCTATATTAGAATGACTGCTTGCTGAATATTATGAAAAAAAAAACAAGCCTAAGTGTAGTATAATGAATTTAGGATTATTGCATAAAGTGAAGGCTTTGTTTTATATGGAAACCAGTTTCCGCCACTGAATTAAAATTATAAAAGGTAATTGCATCTTTTCATCTCACAATGCTGATTTTTTTTCTTGCAATCACAGTCTGGACTTTGTTTCTCACAGTTCAGATTGGTGAGATATAAACTCAGAATTGCAATATGTAAACTTGGTATTACGAGAAAACAAGACAGAATTCTACGGAAATTCTACGTTTTTTTTCTTCTTAGAATTCTGAGAAATTCTGTGCTTTGTTTTCGGCATAAAAAAAAAAATCAAAATTCCAAATTCTTTTTTCCATGCAGTTGTCCGTTAATAACTTTCAGTTCATCTCAGATATAAATTTGCAATTACATGAAAAACAAAACATGGTTCACTAAATATTTGTGATGTTCCTTAATATCAGAATAACTACCTTAGCTGAATAGTTATGTGAAGATAAAAACTTGCATAATGTATGAAATTATGGAAAAGGGCTTTAGTTTTAAATGATGTTTTTGAAAATAATTATTAATCGATTAAATATATATATATTTATACATGCAAAATTATATACAAAATTACAAAATTAATTATAAGAATGCATGAGCTTCAATCACAACAGTAAAAAATACCAAAGAGAGAATGAACCACACCGTAGTACTGTGCTGACAGTTCTATTATAACAGTATGAAAATATTTCTATAAACTCTTAAATTCACACATCTGATCAACAACAATCATTCCTGCTGTGAAACACAATATATCTGCATGATCATTTTTAAAAATGCTGCTTAAAATATTCATCTTACTGCTGGCAAATCTAATGTGGGGTTGCAAATATGATGACTTAGGGCTTTTTGATTTCTGTTATTAATGTCCTTATGTTTTTAAGCATTGAGTAAACACTGCCATTTGATAAACATGTTTGATGCATATTTCGGGCGAGGGATACATGTTTACATAAATGTTTATGAACACTGGGGTAAAGAGGCAAACATATTTTGTAAAGTAATTCTCAAATGGGTATTGTATTGCATGATGGGAAATACAAACCTACACGTTTTCATTTCAAAAAGTCAGTAGTTATATGTTTTCCAGTCAGTCAGATTAAAAATGTGTCCCTTTATAAACTCTATGAAATAACGACAGGATTATATCCGAACCCATTAGACTGGTTGTTCTGTGATCAAAATGCTTTAAGATTGTAAAGTTTGTAAAAAACAAATATCTTAGTAAAAACAGAATTACATACTTTAGAATAGCACATGCTACACACAAGTAGACTTTAATTTTAAAAGTGCGGAATAATTTTTTTTAAAATTACATTAGAAAGAAAGAATGAGATTGACTTTTTCATTTTTGTAGTGCTGTAAGATTTTCCACTAGTCAAAGCCATATTGTTAGACTGCAATAATTAATGAAAAAATAATCATCTTGTAGTCTTGCATCTGTTTCCTGTATGTTGAAATCTATTTAACTCTTAGTAGTACGTCAGAAAGTGTATTTACTTTCTATAGAGAGAGAGAGAGAGTCTTTAGTACAGTGTGCTGTACTGTATGTGCTGTTTGTTCTCAATGTACGTGTGTATTTATGTGTGTCTGTAACTCTTTGTGCTGTACAATGTTATTTCATGTTGTACCACTGATGTCTCTTTTGTGCGTACAGTCTAAAGCAGGCTGTGTCCGCTGTCATGAAGACGGAGGAACCGGGATATATGAGAGTCCTAATATTCATGTATGCATGCAGATCAACTTTGCATTAAATACCAAATCCGAGCGTCAGGTTGTGCCTGTTTATGTATCACTGTCCCTGCAACAGAAGCTGCACCCTTTATCCAGGGATGTGTTCCCGTCTGTCTAATGAGATACGATGAATTTTCAGGCCTATTATTCAGGTTGACAGAATGGAGAGATCATTTCAAAACCATTGCTAATACTCATCTAGGGTCATTTCTTGTCCTTTATCATACGCAACTTGATCTCAGACAGAAAATGTGATATTATATTAGTTGTACTTCCAGTATTCCTCTTGTCGCAAAGACATTCATGCAGTGTGTTCATCACTTCATGACATTTAAACACCAAGTCAACAAGTATTTGGACACTTTTTGGTCGTACTTAAATGTCATTAGATAGAAAATATCAAGTGTCATCTGAAGACAAACGATTCTAGTCCTTGAACTTCAGTTCATCACAGTTTATCACATCTAATGTCATTCAGTTTGGAGTTTTTTCAAGTTGTTATATAGTGCACCAAAAAAAATGTATGCAGCTCCTCTGTTCAAATACTTTTTGAGGTCACAGTATAGTTGGTTGATTCCCCACAGAAGCAAAACTATTTAGGTCTAATTTCTTTTCATTTGTGTCACAGACGAATTTGGAGTTTCTCATTTTATGTAATTATTCGATTACATGAATAAACTGGGTGAAAGGGCTGACTGTGTCTGTGATTCTGTCATCTTTAAGGTGCTATCGGACAGTAGATGACCAGCAGCAGAAAACTAACCATTTATGGATCTGATGTGATTTTAATTATGATATCAGGAGCATGAGTCTTTGGTTGAACACATCAGCTTCACTACAAAACAAAAAGGTGTTTTTGCAATGATGCCAGACAAGAGCCATATTTGGGCTCCCCAAAGAACCTTTCAGTGAACAGTTCCTAAATGAACCGTTCTGAAGGACATCTTAGAGTCTGTATGGCTACTGAAATTCAGGCTATTCTGAAATCTGGTAGTTCTCATTTTAACAACCAACATATTTGTAAACAGTGCGATCACATTTTTTATATATATATTTTGTAATATGTGGTCTCATATTTTAGTCAAAGCAATAGTTTAAAAGGTATAATTCCTTGATGGATTTGTGTTTACTTCAAACATGCAGCTTTTCACTTTTCACAAGATGATAATCGAAAGACTCGAGTCATGTAGATTACTTGTGATGTTTTTATCAGCTGTTTTGACGGCACCCATTCACTGCAGAGGATCCACTGGTGAGCAAGTGATGTGTTGCTATATTTCAACATTTCTCCAAATCTGTTCTGATGAAGATAAAAACTCATCTATGGCCTTTAATTACACCCAACATAATTAATGAATACAAAATTGTACTGACAATTTTGTGAATAATATGATCCGTTCACAGCTCACAACTAACAACAGCTAAATTCACAGTCTATGAAAACATATTAGGATGTTTTCTATATTTAATCAATATATAAAACATTAATGATGCTCTAAGCTGAGGGCTATGTTTGACATTTATACCCTTCGGATGGGTTGGACCCATCACTTGCATGCTTTCATTTATTTCAGGAATGGAGGGAATGCATTTTGCTTTCATTCATTGGCTGTGAATGCACCATTAAAAATTACTGTTTTTTTTTACTTTAACACTGTCCATCCCAGGTGTTCATAAATGAGAAAGATTTTGGATAAATCACTGCAAACATTGAATTAAATACATTAATTTATCGTGACCTTAAACCTGTCAGCTGGGAAACTGTCAATCTGCAGGCCATGAATGGTGATTTTGTTTCAGCCAAAAAATATTATAACAATTATGAACAAAATATGAATAATTTTATATATAAGGTGTATTGGACTTTAGAAACACCTATTCAGTATAAACATGACGTGCCGTTCATGCAGGCTTTGGACTTGCATGTTTTCACTTCATTTCATTTATTATTTAAGAATTTTGAGAACATTTGTTTGTGCCATTATTTTGTGGCTGTACAGTATGAAATAATGAAAGCAGGGGTCTAAACTATTCAACTGAGCTAGTTTCTGTTGTCAAGGACCTGGATTAATTAATTAATGTATTATAGTTAATTTCAGTTCAAAGTAGTCTCTTAAACATATGTAAGTTACTGGTATATGATGTAGTATAACAGATTTTTATCCTCTTGCTGTGTGTTTGAGGTTTTGGTTTATAAAATTTCTTTAAAAAGCAATTACAAAACATATGGACATGTAACTTTAGTAGAGTGATTTACTCTCTGAATATTTGTCATGAACTCTAGATCAGAATAAACAACTTCTGTCCAAATTAACCTCAGCAACCTTGCCACTTTATCTGGTCAGAAACTAGGGGATCGTGTTGATTAAAACTGCAATGGAAAAAAAGCCCATAGATTTTATGTTATGAGCACATTATGCTGTTATTATTCAAGTTTTTGCACGTTTGAATGCTCAGTCTGTTATTTATAGTTACAAAATTACACTTCCAAGATCAATAGCTTTTCAAACTTTTTTTTTTTCTCAAACTTATATAGTCAAAGAGTGAATAATCCTGCCATCATCACGCAGTGCCATTTCTTTTCATTCCGAAAAATTCCATTTTTTGCTGAAAATGTATTTGAAAGACTTCCATTCCATCA
Organism: Carassius auratus; assembly: GCF_003368295.1. Taxonomy (NCBI): domain Eukaryota; kingdom Metazoa; phylum Chordata; class Actinopteri; order Cypriniformes; family Cyprinidae; genus Carassius; species Carassius auratus. Next base: position 26,867 of record NW_020527963.1, read on the forward strand.
CTTGTTCACCAGTGGATGCTCTGCAGTGAATGGGTGCCGTCAGAATGTCCAAACAGCTGATAAAAACATCACAACAATCCACAAGGAAGCAATCACACCACTCCAGTCCATCAGTTAATGTATTGTAAAGTGAAAAGCTGTGTGTTTATAACAAATTCATCAAGCCGTTTTTACTTCAAACTGTTGCTTCCTGTGTCCATAATGTTGGTTTCTCAAGTGGAAAAGTCATCTTGTATGAATCAGAAGATAAATATGAACAGATCAAGCACCTGAGAGTTGTTTCTCTCTTATACTTAATGTTCAAGTATCCAACATTCTTCCCGTAATGTTTCCTGATTTTTTCATATGTCAGGCTTTACAGGGTTAAAGAGCAGATATCCTTCCTAAGTCACTACAACAAACTACTAACCAGTTAAAGTTTGCACATAGGACACAGCCTGATTACAGTAAGAACCAATCTGAATATTTGAACACAAATAGTGCAGGAAAGCGGCCAAGCGTAAACTATTGCTCCTGCATGTGAATTGCAAATTTTCAAAGCTGTTGAGAAGCTGAATTGTTGAATAGCAAAGGTTACCGTGGGCCGCTAATAAATTGCATGTCAAAAATGTTTTGTTTCACATCAAGCCCAATAAATTACTGGAGCATAGACTGAGAGACAAATTGGAAGAGTAACGAAAGCCAATAATATGGCTGGTGGAGAAACTAATCCATTAAGACCCGAGGGACCGAGAGGGTCTCAGAAGGGACCTGGAAGCGCTGTCTATTGAAATGGAAATTAGGGGAGATACGAAAATGTGTCATGCCATTTTAACAGAGAAAAGCAGAAAGCATTTTACTTCTGCCTCTTCATTTGTGTGTTCTTCTGTGGTTTACTAGTGTTTCATCTTAACATATGCAGGACAATTAGAACAGTTTCACTGTTAGATGAAGTCTGAAAAATAAAGCCGTAGAGAAATAAAAATAAAAAATGCTTTTTTGCATCTTGGCTGGTAAAAGCGTACTTTCTATAGAGGGTAAATATATAAAAACTGTATCTTCAACATTGCACACGTTCACATTATCCTCCTCATGTCAGCAGTCCTGATAAAACGCTGTGAATTTAAGCTCTTTTAAGACTCGGTTATTTATTTTATCACCGGTGACTGCTCAGATTATACTTTTACCTTTAATATATCTGAGTTCATTTACACGCAAAACCTCTCATCATCTGATTTTATAACTATGATAAAATTATGTCTCATGCTTATACAATACATTATGTAAATGTCAAACCATTTTAGATCTAGTACATCATCCAGAATTGAAACAACATCTAACAAAATTAGGCAGAAATCTGGATCCACAGCATATAAAATGCAGCACTGATGAAACATATCAATAAAACATTGTTACTTATACAAAAGAGTCAGATATATTATAAAGAGGCTATTCTGAACAACTATTTAAATGTTAAATCCTGGCCGGATAATGATGATATTAAGCCACTCAGCCAATCAAATTTGAACACAGAAACTAAGTGTTATATAATATTATATATTAGTTTATAAAATTGTTCATAGACAAGGATGCATTTAATTAGATCAATGCAAAACTGAAACAAATCCTACTAGTGAGTTCAGACTTCTGCACATGGAAATAACGAACGGCTGCGAGATTGACAGTAATAAATGGATTTAAATCCTCAAACTTAAACAAGAGGATGGAAATAATGGTGATGAGCCAAAGTCTGGAAACTGGACATCACGAGGGAAATGGGCTCTGCTAAATGAAATGTAATTAAGCAGCAATCGAAGGATGCCAGTCACAGCGGGTCATATGTAGGAAGTAACAAAATGAGACATCCTGGAGCCGGCTGGGGTGAATCAGCTGAGAGGGGTGAGGACTGGAGGCCCCTGAGGTGGGCACGGAGGACACGCGTGCTGGGCAAGTCTGTCACAACGGAGAAAGATTAACAATGGAGCTGAACCTAATCTCACTTACCAGCTATTCCTGCTGATCAGAGACTGCTCCAAGTCTACAGACTACCACTGTGTGCTCCACCACACCACCATCCCAGACAAATCACAAGATCCCAGGAACAGAAAAGATCAGAATAACTGCAGAGACACAAATCTATTCACACTTTTTTTTTTACTATGCAATGAAATCAGAGAAAGGCTAAATATTCGCCATCATTTGGCACAGACATAACATATTCTGTTAAATCTGCAACCAGAACTTTATAAGCTTCTGCCAAGTTTAGGATGCTTTTATAATAAATCCCAAACGATAAACAAAGGCAATAGCTAAGATATATTTTCCTTTTACTACAAACAAATAAATAATTAAATAAATAAATAGACTAGCAAAGGTTCAGATTCAACCATTAACTGAAACATTTATGATACATTATATAATGAAAATAAATTATAGCATTAATAAATAAAATAACAAAAACTTGCGAAATGTTGCCTTGGAAATTAAGTGAGATAAAATATGTTTAAAATAATTTTAAGTTACTAAAACTTAAAATAAATGAAAGCTAGAATATAAAACAAATAAATGAATAAAAACACAATACAATTAGTCAAATGTAAATTAAAGTGAAAGCTGATTATGTAAAAAAAAAAGCTAATTCAAAATATTTATAAATGCTATAATAGTTGATAAATAATGCTTAAATAACACTGCTCACGTGAAAATAGGGTGCTTTGTATTCTCAAAAAATAAATAAATTCAGTGTTAATTATGAAATAAATAAAAAAAACAGAAAAATGTTTTATGGATTTTAGGTCAGTCATACTTTATGAAAATGTTTATTAAAAAATATAAATAACAGTAGGTCAAGTTTATAAATAAAAATAAATTAATATTAGAGCAATGCCATGCCTTGTTTCCTCAAAAGCTTGTGATGCCCTCTGCTGGTCATTTCTAAAATTAGAAAAATTATGAAATAAAAATAATGAGGCCAGTAGAAATTGCTAAAACAAAGTATATAAAAAAGGTGACAATTAAAAACCATAAGATAAAAAGTCATATTTATATGAAAAAGTCATATAATATGTCAATTTATGACATATTAATTTATAACGGAGATTAAAAGTCCAATTTATTATTTATCAGAATTATGACAAAAAGTTTTAAAAACTTATTTCAGAAGGTCTACAGTATATGGCATAAAATGTAAAAGCAATGAGATTAAATAGTAAAAATTATGACATACCAAAATTATATTTGTGAGACAAAAGGTCAAAATCTTACATAAAGTCCAAATGATGATAAACTGACCTGGAGAAGCAGCGCACACACACCAGCTCCTCCACATCCCACAGACTGACCAGCGCATCTGCACCTCCTGTGGCAAAATACTTCCCCGTGGGATCAAATTTAATGCAGTTGGACGGATGTATGAGCTTGAGATCAGGGTAACTGAAACAGACAGAAACATGACAACTGATTTCACAAAATCAGCAACAGCTTATAACAACTTAAGGTTGGTGTGATGCCAGCACAGCTGATCCACACTGTCTCCATGCCCTCAGTAGTTGTTCTCATTCACCTGATTCGTGAAATACAAGTTAAAAATGAGCAAGATCCCATCTTATAATGACAAATAACCACATCTAACCTAAAACATAGTAGTTACAGATACCATGCTATTACTTTCCAGACAGCATGGGTACATCTGCAAGATGTCTGTTAAAAGCAAAGCATCCGCTTCGTTCAAACGTTTGCAAGATATTAGCTTTGTATATATTTTTTTTAAATCATAAACATCTTAAAAACATCTATTTGACATCTGATAGGAAATGCCATTTCGATGTATTGCTTTTAGCAGACGTTTCTGTGATGCTATAATACGACCACTTACTATCAGATGTTAAACAGACGTTTAGAAGATGTCTTTAAGATGTTTAAGATTTATTAGAATGAGAAACTGATGCTTGTACACAGCAGATGCTTTCGAGATCTTTGACCGAGTTAAATCTGTGGGTTAAATATGAATGAAATAAGAGTTTTAATGCTCCTTGATTAGTTTTGAAGTTACAGAGGACTTTGTTTGTTTAAAAAAAAAAATTCAAGAACGAACTATAACTATTGCAATGTCGTTTAAATGTATAAATTTTCACCATGTATGAATGGCTTGTATAATTCAGTGTTTATTGCACATGATGAAGCAAAGCTCACCAGTCGGTCTTTCATCTCCTGTCATCCTTCTCTTCACACGTCCAGGATCTGCTTCTCACTGGCAGATCCAGTTTCTAATGCCCTCATGTATATTTCACTGCACTCTTTGTAATGATTTGCACTTGCTTTTAACTGCACAATGTTAATCTGAACTCAGTGTCCCTACTTTACAGAATAGAGTCCAGCTATCTAGAGAAACCAACTACTTAAAAATGTAAAGAAAGATTTGAGCATGTTGTCTTGAAGGTGCATATTCTGTGTCTTATTAAAAAAAGGTGAATGATGAGATACGGAGCTGACATGCACTGGTTTGAAAAATAGAAAAAAGGGACAGAAAACAGTCGTGTAAGTTTATTCAGTTGTTTAAAAGGTATGTTTACACTCAGTTTAAGCTTCAAATCACACTCATCACAAGTCAGATCAATCACCTCTCAGAGTTCTTATACAAAATCAAGATTTTACACTTCGATAAGGCTGGAAAGGAAGAAGTGGTGCATACAGTAAGGCCAAAACACAAAGGTGGTGGAAATCAAGGAGCAATTTAAACATTAAAAAAGAGTGTAAATGAGTCACATCAGTGTGGGTTATCACTTGTGATGACAGAGTGAAAACAAGAAGATATAATAAGATTATTCAGATTTTCGGACAACTACAATTATGTTAATAATATGTTACTGCAGTTGTTTGCCTGATATCAAAGACGTCAGACCACCCAGCTAACAAAATTATAATTTAAGAACATTTAGCAAACATTCCCATTGAGTTATGAAAATTATATTTTTGAATGTCCTCTTAACCCTCTGGGACTATTCATTTTTCACTATCCTTTTTATTTTGTTAAATTATACATAATATATTTTCAATAATATTTTTTTATTATTGTTTTGAATTTTGAGGGGATTTTATTATACGCTGCAATATCTACACACTTCTTCCACTGTTTTTTGACTGTGAAGGTACCAAATGTAACTTTTTTTTATTTTTCGACCCTTTAATATATCCAAATTAATTAAAGTATTTTTCGGGTGTGTATACATAGCTAATGTGTCTACTAAGTCACTAAGTGTCATCCCATTTTGATGAAGCAAAAAAAAATCAAGACATTTTTGGTCAGAACCAACCAAAGAAGCCCAGAGGGTTAGCATTCAAAGTGTAAATATGTTTTAAATGTTTTGGTTATGCACACCATTTTATCATTTTGTAAACATTATGGGAATGTTAGTTTGAATGTTCTCTGAACGTTCCGAAACAAGTAGCAAAACAGGTTAACATCCAACTAAAACCAACAAAACGTTTCATGAACGATGTATGAATAACTTCTTTGTGCAAAAGTTTTGAGAACATTTTGAAAGAGACAACAATGAACGAATGTCCTATTAATGCTACTGAAAGAACAATTATTCATAACCTTGCCAGAACGTCAGCCAAAGTTTTAAGTATGTTCCCTGTGTTAGCTGAGCAATAAGATCAGGACAGCTGAGATGGCCAGAACCTTACAGTCTCATTAATATTCTCCGCATCGTACCATTAACATGATCCACATCGAGTCAAGAGGAGTCACAAGGCAAATATTCGCTTAGTTATGAAAGGCAGCCTGATCCTGCACAGTATTACAATTTGCCGAGATGAAATTGCATTGGAACAGCTCAGAATTAGTGAGCAAATCTAATCAAGATGCAACTGTCACTCAAAGCCAAACTTTTCTACAGTGCATTCATGCAGTGCAAGGTTTTGGAAATGGCTGGAAGACATGGGTTGCGTAGCCCTCCATGATTCGATTGGTATTAATTTTCCTAACATCTATGATGTACGATTTTGATCCCCAAGAGGTGAGTGTGTCTTAAGAGGTAGACGGAACAGACCACAACAGTTCCTCTTTATGGAAAGAATCGCTTGAATGGCTTATAATTGCATCTCTTGATTAATTTTGATAGTCTAGGCCACACTTAGGACCTTTTTTCGTAACAGCAAATGTGCCATGATGTGCAGTGGAGTGATTCTGTCAGCATTGTTTTACTCGTATTACAGCTCGGATTCTGCTGCTAGTTGCACAGAAAGTAATTACACTCTCCATTATTAAAGTTTCCTTGCTTGCATTCTTATGGAAATGTGACTCCGATGTTGAATCTATGAATCCAAGAAGGATCTAACAGTAACTACTGTGCAGAATGAATCTGAAGCATATGACTGATGTCTCTAACATCTAAACACCCCGTGTTTACTGGTAAAGACAGATACAGTACATTTACGCTGAAAGGAAAAAAATTTTTTTTAAAGCTGCAAATGATGAAATAATCTATCTATATTCATTTAAAATATGAATGGATGGTTTTAAATTTGGAACAAACAAATTCAGAAAGCATGGTTTTGTGCAAATAATGCAGCTGTCCTTGCCGAGCCACTTGTTGTTAACACTCGGCGTCTGTGCAACCGTTTGCTGCATTGAGGCTTTGTGCAGAGGAGCTGAGGGCGCTTTGCAGGGCGTCTCTTGCATCTGTATGGCCGATCCCATTAGGCCCCGCCCACTTCTCTGGATCACCATCCTTCATTTCACTGATTGGAAAAGTATACGCAAAAATGTATAACAAAAATAAACAGATCATGCTATTTATTCATAAATATAAAGTGTACATCTGGAAAAATAGGTAGCAGTCTTAAAGGAATAGTAGACAGAAAACTGACACTTTCATGAAAATGCACTCTCCCTCAGGCCATCCAAAAAGAAAGTTTAAGCATCGCATCACTTGTTCACCAATGGATGCTTTGCAGTGAATGGGTGCCGTCAGAATGAGAGTCCAAACAGCTGATAAAAACATCACAATAATCCACACCACTCCAGTCCATCAGTTAACATCTTGTGAATCAAAAAGCTGTGTTTGGCCAGAAGATAATTGACTGAAGTTAACTGAAGGACTGGAGTGGTGTTGATAACTTGTGGATTATTGTGATGTTTTTATCAGCTGTTTGGACTCTTATTCTGACGGCACCCATTCACTGCAGAGCATCCTCTGGTGAGAAAGTGATGTAGCATTTCTCTAAATATGTTCCCCTAACTAAACAAACTCATCTACATCTTGGATTGCCTGGGGGTGAGGACATTTCTAAGCATGTTTTTGGGTGAACTGTTCCTTTAATGGATTTGTTGTGGCTGACTGATGATGACCTTACCCTGAACAGCAGCCGTTGGTGACTGGTTCAGCGGACTCTTTCTCAGAGAGAGATCTGCAGACACACTCTGTCTGAGCGGCTCCTTTGGACTCCATGCCAGAATCTGAGCTGGGTCGAGCCACGGCTGGCTCTCGGCCCGAGTCTGAGCTGGTTCTCGACCCGCGCTCGCTGCCCGACAGAGAGCTGCTGCCCGGCCCTTCTGTGTCTTTGCCCGAGTCTGAACTGTGTCGGCCGTTCAGGCTGTTTGATGAGGAGACTTTACTCAGCTGTCCGTCATCTACAGAGCAACAGATGAGAGATGCAGTATGCTTAGGGTATTTTCAGGTTTTTTTTTTTTTATCCATTTTGCCCAGTCATAAATCTTTGACTTAGAAAGCGATAGAAAGTATCATGATAGTATTCATGGCTCGCAACTAAAACCTACAAGCTATCGTAAAATCCCTTCGATAAAGTATGCCACACTTCCTGTTTAAATAATAAATAGTCAGCTAGTTGATTAAACAGAACTGCTATTGCTAGTCAACTAGTTGAATGTAGTAATTTTAATGCTAAGTCTTACATATAATGCATTATTTTGAAAAGTGGATATCTAGACTGGAAAATTTTCCTTTTACCTCATCTCAGACTCAGCTACAGTGCTTCTTACTTAAAGACTAGTCGACTTATCAGTTCTAACATTTCCCTTTAAACGACTGTGAAATTTGTAAATTGCATGGGTTCTTCTTGATGTTGAGCGTTTTTCTTCTTGCCTTCTGCGTCCGGATCACAGGCCTGTTTGCGTCTCCTCCTCAGAATTACTTCCAGTTCACTGTCCTTTTTAGCATGAACTACTTCCTGGAAACCACGGCTGGGACTCTTTTTCACTGTCTCCTATAGATTCAGAGAGTTTCATGAACAAAGTTTCAGTGCTTAGTTTGCAATTTGGCATTTCTGAGCAATTTGTACAAGCACTACTGGGCAGATTATAATCATCATTGAACTACTTATTTTGAACAAACAGAAAATGGATATGTTTCTGTAATCAGCTGTTAATCAGGTGCCTACCAGAATGCCTTTCAGCTCTTCCATCGCACTTTCCTGGGGCTTTTCCTCCACCGCTGCTGATGCTGCTGCTGGCACTGGGCTCGGCTGCTGTGGATCAAGAACAACGTAATTATATGATCAAATCAATAAAATAAATTTCACAAATAACATTACATGATATATCAGTGTTGCTACTGTTAACTAAAACTATCTAAAAAAATGTTTAGTAATTGAAATAAAGAAATGTTGCCTTGTCAAGGAACTGAAATAAACAGAACCGAATGTTCAGTTCAGTTTCAGAGCTGCAATCATGCAGAAGTGTAAATTGGAAATTAGAATGACTTGAAATTGAATTAATTGCGAAGTATTGCTTTAATTTAACTTTTTAATAATGCTTAATTATATATGATTTCATACACACAGCTTATGAGGTACTCAGTGATAATAATTAATAAAAAGTGACAGTAAAGACATTTATAATGTTACAAAAGATTTCTATTTAAAAAAAAGTTCTGTTCTTTTGAACTTTTCTATTTATCAAAGAATCCTGAAAAAAATTTATCACCATTTCAGCAAAATAAAAAATATCAACATTTTCAACATTGATGTTATTATCATCATAATAACAAATGTTTCTTATTTCCAAAAACATAAACTTGCAAACTGAAATTAGAAATGTTGCCTTGTCAAGTAACTGAAATAAATGTTGTATTCAAGTTGTAGTAAAATAACAATTAAATGATAAATAAACACCAATTAAAAGCTAAATAGAAATATTAAAATAAAATCTAACATAAAAAACTAAAATATTATTGAATAATATATACTTCTGTAAGTAATACTAAAATAACACTGGTGATATAGATCTCCAAAGCATCGCTAACATTAAAAAATTAAATGAATAAAAACAACAGCTTGTATATGACTAACAAACAGGGGGTGTTTTAAAGTTTATGTCCGAAAGACAAAAACAAAAGACAATCTGCCTATGCAGCATAATACGAAGCAGGCAATCTCTAACATCAGGACTATAGTTATTGATCAGAAGTTTTACAGCCCCTCTGAGCCTCAGGATCATCACTAGCTTAAACGAGATGGATCCCTCTCAGCCTATCAACTGTCTCTATGCAAAATGCTTTAATGAGGCGACACTTGCTCAGTGAGGATGATCAAGTGCTATGAACCATTTCTGCAGTCTTTGTATTGATCAAATGTGCTGAGTTGTCAAACACAGGATTTGCTTTGACTGTAGTGAAGCGGTCTGAGCAGTTTAACACTGGTGCACATGGATCTGGTGTGATCATTTTTGTTAATTTATGTAAATGATATGTGTGATTTGAACATACCTTTGTGCCAAATCTCTGCACGATCAGGTCAGCAGATGATGGTATAGGGTAGAGAAAACAGAACAGAACATCAGTCAGTGCACACAATATTTTCATAACCAGTGTGAGTGTGTTACGGGTGCAGCATATAGATTAGATTCTAATTCAGTTACACATGCAAAAAACAAAGAATTACATAGAAAATTAGAATGACCGAAATTCAAATTAACCCTCTCAAGGCAGGCATTGCAGATTTGCAACAGTAAAGTAACTAAAAAAAACCCTTATTACTCCAGATACATATTTTATGAATCTGGAGTACTAAAAACCTTACTATAGGTTACTAAATTTACTAAGTTACTAAAACTTAATTTGAGCCTGAGAGGGTTAATTGAATAGTAGTACTTTATTTTCAACTTTTTAATGATATGATTATTTCTAGAAAATTTATTACGTTTTACCATACAAACTAATATTAATAAAGTCATCAAAAGTGACAGTGAAGACATTTATGATGTAATGAAATATTTTTTATTTCAAAAAATTCTGTTCTTTTGATCTTTCTATTCATCAAAGAATCCTGAAAAAATATATATCATGGTTTGAGCAATAATATTAATCATGACATTTTTTTACAATATTGATAATAATCATGAATGTTTCTTGAGCAGAAAATGATCACATTAAAATTATTTCTGAAGGATTATGTGAAACTAAAGACTGGAGTAATGATGCTGAAAATGCACCTTTTACATACACGTATAGCTATTTGAAATGTTATTTGATATATATATATATATATATATATATATATATATATATATATATATATATATATATATATATATATATATATTCTTTAATTGATATAAAATCTAAATATATATCTTTAAATTATATATTTCATTATACTTAAAAAAAAAAAAACACCTTTGTAACCAAGAAGGAAAAAATTTAAAGAATGTTCAAATATACCTCAAAATAGAACCAATCAACAAAAAGCAGGTTTATCTTCATTTATTTTTTTCTCACTAATTGTGTTGATTGGTTTTTGAGAGACTTATATCAATGTGTTGAATTTCTTTTAATTGCAATACGGTAAATTCCTCTTCCTGTCATTCCAATTCAGCATCCGGTGGGATGTGGCCAATTTAATTCAAACTCATAAAGAGAGTCAATTAGAATCTGAATTTTAATCCGGGTTCATAACCTCACCTTAGTGTCCTGACTCTTCACAGGCCTGAGAACCACGCCGTGTTTGATTCTCTCCATCATTTCATTGACAGCTTTGACTTTGACATCATCCACTGCTTCATTCACTGCACCGAGAGAGAACGTGTTTGTCCAGATAACAGTAATGGGGAAACAGAATAAAAACAGGCTGTAGGGACAATCACCTGGGGCTTGCTCTAGTTTGGGGGTTCCTTTACCTCCCTTGGAGGACTTCCTCATGATGGCAATGAGAGAGCTGCCGTAAACAGAGAGAGGCAATTAGATGCTCAGCAACACTGTTCTTAATGATTGTATATAAGAGTTCGGCTTGAGCGTTACCTGAGGGGGTTGCAGCGGGAGGGAGGAGGGGGGGGAGGTGGAGGGGGCGGGGGTGGAGGAGGGGGAGGTGGATGAGGAGGAGGGGCCGGGGGCGGAGCAGTCCCGGGGGAGGGGCCTGATGCTGAAACACAGCTCCTCCTCTCCTCCTGCAGCTCTTTAACTGTGACAAACGACGAAAGGATGTGGGATGTTACTGTATGTGGGTCACTGCGGGTTCCGCATCAATGATCTGCCATTCAAATTTAAAGTCATCCTTATTTTACCTTTCTTTTCAAAAAGAGTGCTTCTCTTCTCTTCCTCCTGCAGTCGTCCCTCAGTCTCTTTCTTTTCTTCGTCTAATATCTCCAGTTGTCTTTGCAGCTGAACTAGCTGCTTACGCAAAGCACATTCGTCCAGTTCAGCCTCTAGAGCTTTTACCTACAAACAATTGGGACATATGTTGAGTTCAAGTCAGGAAAAAGCATATTTCTGGGTTCGGTGAGAAAACATCTTGGAAGCAATGGATGCATTTTCTGTATTTATAAATGTATCTACAGGTATCTATCTATCTATCTGAGTTGCATGTACCACAGTACTGTACAAATACAATATTACATGATTTAATTTACAACACCTTCATATATTTTATAAAAACACACTAGATGCATGTTATTTATTCATCATTTTGTAGATTACGAGTTAAAAAGTCTTGTTGAATTTTATGCAAATAGGGTAAGTCACCATCTTATGGAAGCCCATTTCCACCAGAAGAAGAGAGATATAAACTTGCGATTGGAAGTTATAAAGTCAGAATTGGGGGTATAAATAATGCAACTTTGTGTAATAAACTCCCTCACAAGTGCAAGTGTATATTTAGCAATGTATATTTTGACAAAATTCTCAAAATTGTGAATTCAGAGAAATAAAAAATTCAGAATTATGAGACGTAAAAATAACAGTTGTCAGATTACCTAACCTTTTTGATTTTTAATTCAACGGAGGAAACAAGCTTCCATACCATATTGCCCCAACCAAAATTTGCACACACCTGACTTTCCCTACTCGCAAATATGAACTTCTCAGGAGGACTTGAACGCACCTATATTCAAAAATAATTTAAATGCCCATAAATGGTTTGATTTGAATGATTTTAGATTATTTTAGATTGGATTGGTGCAATGGAACTGGGGCCAAATGTAAAACGTCCTTGACTTTGGTACAGAATTAGTTCATATTTACAGGCTGACTTGTAAACATGGCTTTGCTAACATGACCTATTGATAACGTGACGTCTGAAGTTAGGATCCATGCTCTTTGGATATGTATTGTGGGTCAGACTGTATATTGACTTAAGACACGTCAGTCCTACTGATTCACAAACACTAAATCCTATCTGACACCAAAAGCAGTACTAGAACTAGTAATGCAGCAATGTTTTCACTCCATAAACCGAATATGGCCTCATCTGAATCCTTGCTCAGCCAGTTTGCGGTATCATGTGTAATAAGTTTAATACATATTTGCTGCAACAGCTTACTGATGACAGTCCAATGCTGAATGAATCCCCAAATTATGACAGCTGTCAAGCATATATGTGTTGCAATACACTTCAATTCAATACTACTTTGTTACTATTGCACATTGCAATCTGCACATTGGGAGTGGAAAGTTCAGCCTAACACAATCTATCACAACTATCACATTCATGTCAGGCACAAAATGGTTTAAAAAATGCAATATTTGGGCATTGATGCCGCAAATACCATAAAACTGTCTACTGCAAACTTTAGTAAATCATTTTTCATTATGTATTTAAATACTCTCCTCCCATAAGTTGTGCTTTTGAAAGGGAAACTCAGACAAATGAAATGCATATGCAATAAAGTCAGCAGCAAAAATACTGTCCATGCATCTCAGTGCTAATTTATCACTAAATCCTGCCAGTAGTTTTTTAATGCCAAAAAATAGTTTGTGCTGGTGCAATCTGTTAGTAAATCTGTCCCTACAATCTAATTCTAGTCATTTGAATGGGTGAAATTTAGCATTACATCATAATTTACAGCATGAAAACGTAGATTTGCTGAAGATTACATTTATTAAAGGTTATAACATTATTAGAACACTTTTAGGTAAGTCAGATGAATGCACAGCACTATTTAACAGCCTGATTAAACTGGATTGTTGTGTGGCTATTGAATAAGACAAAACCGTTTATTGAGCTCTAAAGAAATAACGAATGTTAGAGGATTGATAATTATGAAAGGATTTAAGTCTATGAAAAGCTCTAGCGGACAGTGTTAAGGGGTTTAGTCCATTTAATTCTGTTGTTTAATCCTATCATGCAATCCATGATTAGGCTTATTGTGCTCGTGCAAATATGGCAGAACTTTCACCGATTTATTTCTGAAGTTAGTTAATAAAACAGAAACCTGTACTCCAGGTTTGCACATTTGAAGGTTCACCTACTGTACCTTCTCTCGGTGCTGGATTCGCTCTTCTTCTAATGTTTTAGTCACACTGGCCACATCCTCTAAGGCTTTGACCAGCTGAATGCTGGGATCTCCCTGCTGCAGCAGAATCATGCTCTGTCTGTTTGCTTCTTTCTGCTTCACCATCATCTACAGGAGAAAATCAACATTAGCAAACGACTTCCAATCTCAGATGATTTTGCTTCTTTGGCTACTAGCATGCACTCAATCGTGGACGATTCATACTCATCAGTCAATAAATAAATTCATCTTGTCTTTTGGTTGGATTTTGAGGTCACCAGGTAACAGTTTGTCAGAGCTGGGACTGAAGTTGGTCTGTCAGCTGTGTATTGATGCAGTGAATACAGATGTGTTTTGTCCAGTACCTCGTGTGCATAGGTCTCTGCTTTCTGCCTGAGGCTCTGCTCCAAATCCAGCTGCTCCTTCAAGTTTTCATACTCATGAGTGGCCATCATAGACACTAAAGAGATAAACAATGACACTTCTGATGAAGCGATAGACCTGGTCAATGCCTACACATTTTATGGTATAATAATGAAAGAAAAAGTATAATAAAATAACGTGTTACAGGCATAGATTATTCTATGGACAGCATGTAAGGAATTTACTATTTAATATTAATGATTGTTTTATTCAGCAAAGAATAATTGGATCTAACTCTACACTTAACAATTATACAAAATAAAAGGTAATGCTTTATGCAAAAATAGACTACTGAAAATAAATAAATAAATACTTTTAAATATAAATAAATAATTTTATTTAGCAAGGATTCACTATATTAGTCAAAAGTGACAATAAAGATATTTTTAATGTTACGAGTTTCATATCTTACATAAATGCTGTTCTTTTGAACTTGATTCTTCAAAGAATCCTGAAAACATTTTTATCATATTTTCCCCAAAACAGGAATAAATTACGTTTTAAAATATATAAAGAAAGAAATTGCTATTTTAAAGGAACAGCCATTTTAAATTAACTTACTGCATTTTGTATTAAATAAAGCCTTGGTGAGCATAAAAGACTTCTCTCCATCAAAAATAAATAAAATATTACCAACCCCAAACTTTTGAATGGTTCAAATATTTTAGATATTTTCGTTAAAATGAGCCAGCTCATAATAGAAATTGGTTGTATTGTCATGACATTCCTTGCATATAAAAGAAAAACTCTCAGCTTCAAGCCGTAAATAACAATTTGACTTCACACATTTTATAAATATATAAGCGCCTTTATATGTTCAGAATACGTTCAGCACAAGCCAGTGCAGTATTTGACCTGAGCAATGCAGTTTCCAATACTCCAGTCAGAGTAATAATGCAAATGAGGAAAGAGGGAGCTGGGAGGATGACAAAACAAAGTGCATCACCCCCAGCTGGAGAAGAGGGACTTCCTGTGGTGAATCTTTTACAGATAATTTGATCAGGGACTGTGACGTGCGGCCGGTAGTGAGTGGGCTGCTGGGGAACATTAATCTTTTTGGAAGGCACATGCACAGATGCACTGCAGGCCATCTCTGAGATGATGTCACGCTCATGCATCTGAATACAAGCGAGGAAATGGAGCGGCTCTCCGTACTCACCCCTGTTGAACCTCTTAATGGTCTTGCTTTGCTGCTCAATGGTTTTATAAAGCTCCTTCATCTCGGCCTGCTCTTTTTCAGTCTGTAAATGAACATGAGGCACATGTTTGAGAAACTATCAGCTGAAAAACTCAAATATCCTTTTAGGATCAGATCAGAATTTGACTGAGCGTGATTGGAGTAAAAAGTTCAAAAGTTGCATTGCTACTCACAAGTGCTGTCAATTCCTCAATCTGCCTCTGCTGACTTTGAAGCTGACAAGCCAGCTGCTTTTTCTCCTCCAGCAAAGAGCTCACGGTTTCTTGGAGATCTGTGGAAAACTCAGAAGTTGCAATGGAGGTACCCTTGATATATATGATGACAGAATGCTTGGCCAAGGAAATTGTGCACAGACTTATTATTATTTTTTTTTTCAAACTTGAGATCCACTATGATCTTTACCTTTAACCTGCTGCTTATACTGTGAAAAAGCATCAGAGCCAGGGTCGTGCGGGTCAGTCTCTTCTTCTAGAGAAATGCAGTCAGAAATACTGGGCAACAGCTCGTCCAGACACGGCCGTGACGACAGGCTCAAATACTTCATCTTCCTGTTCTCACAATTCAACTAAAAGTGGTCCAAACTCAATTGTTAACGCCATAAATAAGTGACATTTAAAGTTTGACCATTTTAAGAAGTTTTCCATTGTTTTAACAGTAGAAGACTGTAAACATAATACAATAAAAAGCTGTCAATTGGTTAACATTAAATTCACTTTTAATGGAGAAAAAAACAGACCCAGTGGGACATTACATTTGTTGATTTAATGGATTAGCCATCATTAACTAACAATGAGCAATACATTTGTTACATTAATCTCATATTTATTAATCTTTGTTAATGGTAGTTAATAAAAATACAGCTGCTCATTGTTAGTCCATGTCCAATAAAAAATATTTAATAATGTTAATACATCAACACAGACTAAGATTAAAAATTCTTCATAAGTATTTTTCATTGTTAGTTTATGTTAACTAATGTAATTAACTAATGTAAAAAAAAAAAAAAATGCAACCTCATTGTGAAGTGTTTAAAGTGTTAGCAGGTTTTCTAATGAAACTGTAGTGTAGTATTGTTGGGTAAGCACCTTGGTAGCCAGAGCCTCTGCATTTTCCCGGCACGATTTCTCAATCTCAAGTTGGGTCTGTAGTACGTTCACCTCCTCAATCACCATTTGGGAAACTGTACAGAGAAATCACATGCATTTATGAATAAATTCAAGCACATCAGGTCAAATTTACAGTGAAATCCATCATGCAGGAACTTAATCCAAACGATTAGATCGACTGTAAATCTAGATTCTATACACATTTTAGATTCACACATCATTAAGGAAGATGTATAAGCATGGCAATAAAGGTGTGAGTACAGTCATATTTTCATCTATATTCCTTAAAATGAACATCAAGCTACCTCCAACACTATTTATGAGAGGGCTGTCAACACCAGAATAATGCAGTTTAATGTCTAAGATACATTTTAAAGGCAAAAACAGTGTTGCATGAGCCGTTTAACCAGCAATGAGGCATATGTGAAAAACTATGACATGACTTCGTTCATTAACAGCAAGTACAACAAGCAACTGCAACTGTAAAAAGTGCATTTTTATTTAGATGTGGTTTTATTCTCAGTGAAACATTATCAGAGTCAGTTACATGCTCACAATAGGGACCATTTCCCAACACTTTGGGGTACCATTGATGGACTGTTGCTACAAAGCACCGGCACGGTAACTCTATACACTACACTGGCCTCTCAAATAGAGGATCGGATGATACAGCAACGTCAGAGCAGCTCACATCAAACAGGCTCATAAACTAGTCATCGGTGCAGTGCACTACTTCTAAAACCCATACAAATAGCATCAAAAAACACTAACTTTCAGCAGTTCTTTAAAGTGGTAAAATGTAAAATGAATGATTTTTTAAAATATTATATAGTACAATATATGTGCATGGGACAATATATTGGTAAATGCATCATTTGTGCCTGTGCTTTTCACAGGAAATGAACAAAAGAGGGAATGTATTATACATTATTCCATGAAAGCTGTTGAATTATGCAGGAACGCAGCGTCTCTCTGTATGCAGTCACAGCAAAGTACATCAATGGCCTGCCCTCGAGCCCTTTCCCAGAATAAATATCTCTCATTTTCTTTTCATGCTGTAACATACTGTACATTGTGAGAAAGGAAAGCAGGGCGTAGTGAACGCATGACCTCAATTTGAATCCTTAATTCACCCCTGATATCAAATCATATTAGTACAGGTTTGACAGTATACAGAATAAAGCAAACATGCAAAATTGATGCGCAAAACATGATCATGCTAATCATTGATCAAACTGTTAAAACAGCTTACAGGGTAGCAAATATTATGAATACTATAATACTATTTAAATTCTGCAGGTTTAAGCCCCTTTCCTGTTAAATATGTAGGATGGGCCACAGTGCGCAGATCTACAGAGCCAATGAGAGAATAACCTGACAGTTTAAAGTGAAGTTCACAGCTCTCAACAGCTACCAGAGCTCATGCTTAAAGCTGAAAACCAAAAGAGAATTCAATGATGCAAATGTCCATAAGAAAAATGCATATCAGAAATCATTCAAAAATGCACTCTTATATTTTTTTTAGCTTAATGATCCATCACAGCCACTGACCCAATATAATAAAAAGCCTGCTACTGTCTATAAGCATACTGTGCATCATGCAATCAAATGTATATATAATAGTTGTTGACTTTTCTTTATTAATATGAGGACATGAAGGTCCTCATAGGGGTGTAACAATATATTGTGCCACAATAAATACAAAAATGCAACAATAATATTTTTTGTGGAAATAGAAAACATGTTTGTCTATGTTCACCCAAAATAAAAGTTTAGACAGATTTGTTGTGGCATCAAATATAGTCAACCCAGAAGGTCACACGCTTGGGATTTCTGTTTATTAATTTAATATGAATAGACTTAAAACACATTATTTAATAAACTTAAAAAAAAAACATTATTTTAATTATGTGTAACATAATTCTGTATTTTGAGCTGAACAGAATAATTCATATTTCTATTCAACACCACTGAAAAGTCCTGATTTATGATGGAATACCAAATTATTTTAATAAACAGTACCTTTTGATAGCTCTTTATCATATGTCTTAAAAGCAATAATAATAATCATAAAAAACTATTTTGGCTTTGTTTGAAGTATTGTGAGATCACTATCTTGTATTGAACAGATACGTGACATCAGTGTATTGTTACACCCCAAAAACACTGCTGGAACTGCTTGAAATGTCATGTCTTTTGTCTAAATGCTGTAGAAATCCCTGGCATTTGACTACAATAAAAGCAAAGCAACCTCAATCTAAGCACATCTGCGTCAGTCCCTGATTCTGCATCTGCCAATGATTCAGGGTGTGCGAGTTTGCATGTGCCGCCCCTAAAAATAAAGCAGCACAATAACAGCCGTGTGTGGTTCCGTCTTTCACATGCAGACCAGTCCAAACTCATCTGCTGGACTCATCTGGCGTCTAATGATTGAGCGAGAGAGATCTGCTGCTGGGCTTTCTTCTGTGAGCAGATTCTAGGTCAGCAAGTCCAGCACACTTAATGCTGCACGAGCAAAATATGGCTCTGCGGAGTCGAAAAAGCCTAAAGAAATGCAGCAGCATCCTTTCCAGACTGATTCAAACAAGCATTTGTCTTCCACTTTAACACAACGTTAGGCTGGCATTAGTCTAAAGCGCTTCCGTCCCAATTTTGATCACAGTGATTAAACTCTTTTAATAAATCTCCACTGTTAAGGTTTAATCACCCAGCAATTTTGGTTTCAACTCCAGCACTAATTGTGCCTGTGCTTGCAACCCGTAATCTACTCCAAACCCAGGACGGATGTGTAGACTACATTAAAATGCAAACAGCATTCATTTTTATACAAATATTAAGATTTTGCTGCTTTCACAAACATACCGTGAGATATCAAGCGTAAAGGTAAATAAGCTGAGTAATGGGGATGATGGCTTAACACATGGTCTGTGTTTTAATTTGCATAAGTGCAGAGGGTATTCTTAATGAAGCTTGCTCAGGCGTCCCAAAGAGGAGGTGGGAGACAGCTGCTTTCCCAGACGCAGATCCTGTACCTCCCAGATACTCGACAGCAGTTCCCCTGCAGCAGCCAATCAGTAAACAGAACACAGACCAATCACACGCACCCAGCACAAGACTATTGTCCTGTATTACAGCAACTAGGCCAAACTACTGTGACATTTGCTGTGTCATGTTAGCCACAGCAAGAATTTGTGCTATTAAGTAAGGTCGAGGTTATAAAATAAATGCACTGCTATTTTATTGCTTTATTACAAAAAATTACCAGGTTGTTACAAAAAGTCACCATTACTCACAAGGCAATTGTGAAAATGTCATGCATTTTGCTTTTCGAGCCATTTATGTTGAATATATTTTCACTAAATCATTTTCATGCATTTCAGAAATGATATGAGAGTGCATTAGGGGTTTGGCATGAACTACAATAGAAGGTTGAAAAGCGGGTGCCTATTCATTTTCTACTCATAAATAATTCATAATTGGTGATTTTTAATAATTTAGTGATATAACAAGACAGTAATGAGAGCTGAATTGAGCCTGGTCTATGTTGCCTCCCTAGGGAATGTCTGACAATTCCAGGACAACAATAAAAAGGGCAGCAAGCATATCCAAAAAGCAGAAGCCTATAGTTGAAAATAAAACTGGATTCATCACAATATTCACTTTTGCATAGTAATATTGTGAACTAATATTCATAATATCCAACTAATTTACCAAACGGGTTTCCAGGTACAATAATATCCTGATATCCCCCTGAACATAAAACATATTAATATGAAGAAAATATCCACAATGCTTTTTGTTGTTGTTGTTGTATTCTTTACATACATAACTGGGCACTTAGAGTTAAATCTCCATTTAAAAACATTAACAATACTCCACAATGCCTCACATATTCACTACATAAACATGAGTACAAACATTCAGAATTGCATGTTTTTATGTGAAACCCTGTCAAATGTTTAAACTTGCAGAGAAGAATTTGCATTTTCTCACCTGAGAACAGTTTCCAGATTCTGTTCCTAAAGCTGGCCGCCACTAGAGTGTTGTCAGAGTGCTAACAAATTAGTTAGTAGCTGAGGCTGGGTTTCCTTACATGTCCCAAAATGCAATGGAAGCAGGTAAAGTCACCTCAACACTAACGCATCTCCACGGTTGGCTCGCAGTAGCCATGGAGACTTGAATAGCCGCTAACTCCTACAATAATGGAGCATTGAGAAGAGCCCCCAGGTATGTCATGATGATATGTGTGAGGGTGCAGGGATCGGAAGTGAGATAAGACAACGCCGAGCATCAAGTTAGTGGGAACAGCCAAGTGAGATCATCTTCTCCTGCTACTCTGAGTGAAAAGGTGATGTATGGAGGTCATTGAGGTCAGGTACCAACATAATCACAAATACTACATAATACATTAACTGATCAAACGTTTTCGAATTATGTGGTTAAAGTGTAAACCAAAGACAATGTAAGACTTTTAGGCTGGCTTGGTAGGTTTGCATTTTGTAGATGCAACTTCGTTTTCCACAAATGCATTGTCAGTACAGATTGGGCATCCACTGCATCTGCCATGTAGACTCTGGGCTTCCCACTTGTAATTTCGACTTTGTGGTGACATTAATGCAATCTTTCTGACTTGATTTGAATGCACCAAAAGAGCTTGCTATGGTTAAGTGGGAAGCTATGAAGAAATTGTCTTAATTTATGATTATAGACCACACACATAAATATACTCTGTGTTGCACATTGCAATGTTTTTCTTACCATTTTGAATGACTAACATACCTGACGAATAGAAATAAGAAACAGCAAATGACTTCACATTCGTTTGCAACAGTACTGATCTTACCCCGTTTAATGTGTTTGAGTTGCCTCTCAGCCTCATCTCTCTCTGCAGTGAGTCTCTGGCACTAAAAAAGAGAATAGGTGATGACATATTGAGAAAATGATATAGAAGTAATGACAAATTAAATAAGTGCATAAAATAAGTAAGAATAGCAAGATTTCTTTCAAGGAAATTAATACTTTTTTTCAGCATGGATGCATTAAATGGATCAATTGTGACAGTAAAGACATGATATTACACAAAAGTCTTATTTTAAATAAATGCTTTTCTTTAGAATGTTATATTCAGTAAACAATATTGACAACTGTATCACAGCTTCCACAAAAAAAAAATAAAAAAAAATAATTCAGCACAACCGTTTTCAACACTGATAATAATAAGAAATGTTTCTTGAGCAGCAATCATGTGACACTGAAGACTGGAGTAAGGATGCTGAAAATTCAGCCTTGATCACAGGAATAAATTACAGTTTACAATATATCTCAATAGAAAATTGTTATTTTAATAATATTTATATCAAATAAATGCATTAATTATATCAATAAATGCAGCTTTTGTAAGCATAATTGACCTGAAAAACATGAAGAAAAAATAGAAGAAGAAAAATCTGACCTCAAACATTTGAATGGAAGTGTACATATTTAAAAAATAAAAAATAAATTATATTTGATAACAGTATTCATCCTGCAAATAAACATAGTGATGGCTGACTACTGAACCAGACTGTAGATGTGAGAGTATGTAGGCACATACTGTATGTTCTACTGTATGTTAATCTGTAATCATAGAACTTCTTCTTGCCTTTTATGAATACACTTGTCTTATTTCCAACACTGAAATGAAATGATACTTTCACGTTTTCTCAGATGGTGACAGTGATGCAATCGTCTTGGGAACATCTCAGAAAAGGCCAGTTCTCTGAGGAACCAACAAAACCAATCATTCTTTCTCCTTTCTATAAATTGCAAACATATGCAAATGTGTTGCCCTGCCATTATAAAAAATATATATATATATATATATAATAAAAAAAATTAAAAAAAAGATTGTGATCCAGTGATTCTTATGCCACGGTTATCCTTCCATTACTTTGTAATGAATGCAGTTTTGTTTCTATAGTTTAATCTAATAATTTAAAATATTAATATGAATTAACACAACAGAAATTTTAATAATTGAGAGGTGTGACATACAACCACACATAATGTGTGCCAAAGAAAAATAATAATAATAATAATAATTTAAGATCCTCATCTGTATGATCATCTTAAACTCTTTCGAAGCATACAAAAGATGCTCAGACACTGTCACATGAAAAGGGTGTCAACCCTCGAATGAATAACTCACAGCCAAAGCCTGACCTCCGAGTATCCCTTTTCTCACTCCTCTGAGATTAATTGATGCTCATAAATAGATTATGTTCTGATTATTAGATGTGAAGGCAGTAAAGATGTATTCTTTCATGCATGCATCCTCTCTCACCTCCTTGCTCTCCTCCCGAGCCTCTCCCTCTCCATCTCCACCGGCCTCCATCTCATTCACTGCACAAATCAACAGAAACACTCAAACAAATGCACGAAACATTTAAACAATCATCTCACGTGCTGCTTTCCTCAGTAAACCCGTTGACGTTCAAAACATGTCATCTCTATTGTTGTAATGAAAATATCCAGTACCAAAGCCGGCAGACGGCGGAGTAGCATCCATCTCTCTCCTCAGTGGACCACCCCGCTGTCTACTATGGCGAGGTCTTGGCTCATGAATATTAAGAACTTTGAGTGACGTTAACCAAAATCGACCTATTTGATTTGTTAACGGGCGGAGGCTCCTGAATATTAATTAAGGTCACTTGTACGAGAGGGAGTTCTCCGCGAGAGGGAGCCAAACTCTTTAAATAAACGACTTGTGTGTGGAAACAGATTGTAATATAATAAATCGAGTGCCTTGCTGCTAGTTTTACATGTCTGGTATGACATATTTATTTTAGAAAGAGCTATATAAGTGATCTCAGCTTCATTTTCTTTTCTTTATTTCTCCGGTGAGGAGATACATAACTCAGTCACAATCTTGATAAATGTAATTGGAAATCGCCGCAAGACACTCCCATAAAGACATAATAGCGTCCCTTTACTTAAAGATGTAGGCTATATTTTGCATTGACATTCAAATATGTTGTCGTGTCTTGTTCTTTAATTAAGAACACATAGCAAATAGATGTGTATATATATATATATATATCTGTGTGTGTGTGTGTGTGTATATATATACAGTTTTATTTTGATTTGTCATCAAACTATTACATCACACAATGGCAATGACGTCAAATTACAACAGAATACAACAAACAGAACATAAAGAGCACAACTTTATTTCCATCAAACTTTAAACAAGACAAGCTAGAGCAAAAAGAGAAATAATTAATAAGATTAGACCGAACAAACATCACATTTTATTCATTTAAATAGGCTATGGACTGGAGTATTAGGAATAGGAAAAAGAAAATAAAACTCCCAGAAGCATCTTTTCTCGAAAACCGTCTCAATAGTGCCCTCTACTGTCAACTCAATGAGGACTTTCCTTGGGTTACTCTCTTTGTCCCAATTGAAATCATATTGATCTTTATAGAGAGAGAGAGAGAGAGAGAGAGAGAGAGATAATATATATTTAACATTATTATTCAGAGGAAAATTCTTTGTCCGTGTTCTTTCATCCATGTCAGCTAATCCCGAATCTATCATCGTTGCATCCATTTTCAGTTCTTCCAATTAAATGCAGTATACACAGGGGTGGATCTACCGGGGTGCCATAGGGTGGCAAATGGCACCCTAAAAGAAAGCCTTGCCACCCCAGTTGGCAACAACGAATTAAAGGTTATGGCCAATTTGAAAATTTACCAGCGCGAATCTTTCGTGATTCGTGATCCCGCTCCGAATTCCCGAACTGATTCAAATGATTTGCGATCCCCAAACTGACTCAAATGATTCACGAACCCGCTCCGAACTCCCGAACTGACTCAAATGATTCGCGATCCCGCTACGAACACCCAAACTGATTCAAATGATTCGTGATCCCCAAACTGACTCAAATGATTCGCGAACCCGCTCCGAACTCCCGAACTGACTCAAATGATTCGCGATCCCCATAACTGACTCAAACGATTCGCGATCCCGCTACGAACTCCCGAACTGATTCAAATGATTCGCGATCCCCAAACTGACTCAAATGATTCGCGATCCCGCTCCGAACTACCGAACTGACTCAAATGATTCGCGAACCCGCTCTGAACTCTGACATATATTCAGATATAAATGTAATTAAAAAAAATAAGTTAATAATTTTCGATTTTCAAATATTGC
Source organism: Carassius auratus (assembly GCF_003368295.1). Classification (NCBI taxonomy): domain Eukaryota; kingdom Metazoa; phylum Chordata; class Actinopteri; order Cypriniformes; family Cyprinidae; genus Carassius; species Carassius auratus. Next base: position 51,495 of record NW_020527963.1, read on the forward strand.
ACCTGTCAAACATAGTTAACCACTTTTAATAAGCGTAAGGATACTTAACAACTTCGTATTGTGCCAGAACTTTCACACTTTCATTCATAAATTCACCCCGTTTGTGTTGAAAAGTGACAGGGATTGAATCTGAACTTGCTGTATAAAGCAGAACGTCACTGAATTCAATGAATTCGGCCATTTTTTTTATGAATAAATCAAAAGCATTTAATCAAATCTCGATACGGACTAGTGTCTGCAATATTAAAGGTGTTCAGTAGCTACCGTCAGTTCCTACACGCAGAGTAGGGCACCAACTCCCAGAGGGGGCACCATCCCAGTTGCTCAAAAAAAAAAAAAAATAAATAAATAAATAAAACTTCCTCCATTCTCCTTATAAAAATAAACCATGGTTTTATCATAGTAAAACTGCTTAGTTTCCTTTTGCATGATTTTCTGAATGCTTGAGACTATAAAATAAATTAGAGTCATAATAGAAGTTATAGCCATTGGTATAGCCATAGGTAAATGTCGAGAGCTACAATTGTAATTTGTAAATAATACAATTTATTCATTTAGTTTTTTATTTTAATTAAAGTTCTTTTTTCACCCCTATAGTAGGTGTTTTTTTCATCATCATATTTGAGGAAGGGGGGCACAACAATACAATCCTGCTCAGGGCACACATTTAGCCAGCAGGGGCCCTGAAGGTGTTGTTATACACGTCTCTGGGAATGTGTGCTCTACTACACACACACACACACATACACACACTGAAGCACGCGTGATGTTTTCAGCTCTTCACTATATTGATGCATGATGTAGGCTACACATGTGCACGCCAGCGCGCTATGAGAGGATTTCACCATTTCATTTGATAAAACTATCATCATTCATTCGTATCGTATACACAGACTGACAGAAACGGCAATGTCTTTACGACAACCTGTCAAAATAAAATTGTGGTATAACTTGAAGAAATTCAAACAGAAATATAGTACTATTGCACAGTAGAGTATGCTATACTTCAAGTAGGCCTATTAGCTAATAATAATAGTTAATTAAAAAACACAGAAACTCTGGTTACAACCCACCAAAATAAAAGTTTGGTCTAACTCAAAGAAATTATGTAAGTAAAATATACTTAAAAAAAGATATACTAAAACATTTTTTTAAAGGAATATCACACAAGTTTTAATAGAAGTTTTAATTTAAGCTTGCCAAAACAATAACACCATATTTTTCAAAAACAATTTCTAAAAGTTCATTTGTATTTGTGCCTATAATGCTTATTTATTTATTATTATTGTCAGCTAATAAAACCTATACCAATTCACACTAATAAGTAGTTGCTTATTAGCATGTCTATTATTAACATATTGGCTGTTTATTAGTGCTTATAAAGTACATATAATGCATGACATCCATAATCCTACCCAATACCCTAAACTTAACAACTATAAACTATTAATAAGCAGCAAATAAGCAGTTAATTGAGGCAAAAGTCATAGTTAATGGTTAGTTAATAGTGAGAATTGGACCCTAAAATAAAGTGTGACCCCATATTCATATAACATCTAAATCTAAATGTAGTCTAGACTGGTTGAGTTAGATGGTGATTAACACTAAACAGTAGAAAATCAGTTGAGTCTCCCCATCTGGAAATGTCATTGGCTGTTAAAGTCTTGTGTTTCTTATAATAAATTGACATATTGATAACACTGAACCTTTTATAATGCTCTTAATTACATGTTGAAGCATAATGTATGCATTAGTGAGTGTGGTGGTGCTTATGGGGTATGGTCACTTATTCCTTATATGAACTGTTTCAAATGCAAGAAACTGATTACATGAGATTAAGTTTGTAAATGGCAGCCTGTGTCCTTTTGTAGTGTGCACATATATTTATCATCAAACTGTGATAACTGTGACTAAATTCAGTATATACAGTATACGTCTGCCATATGTTGCCACCCCTCAAAAATTCCTGCCCCCTTCTCGCCACCCCCATCAATATTTTACTAGATCCGCCCCTGAGTGTACATTAAAGTTCTAGATCACTCAAGACTAATTTTTGATTATTACATAGAATTAGAGTGCGCAATTTAACTTTTTCTAACATAGTTTTACTGTAAATTGAAAAAATTATGTTTAAATATGGCAAAGCAGTGCCACAGTGGAATTGCAGTAATGTATTTCGTTATTGGGTTTTTTTATAGATAGTTTGCAGTTATTTATTTATTTATTTATTTATTTATGTTTTATGTTTTAATGTAGTATAGTTGTATTTTTTGCATAAAAAGTTAAGTTAACTTACCCAAATAGGTCGATTGACTTGCAAGATGCTTTATATTTTACATTTTCAAAGCTTCAACCAAAGCTTCATCCAAAATGAATAGTACTTAAAAATGTAAAATACAATTTAAATGTCTTTAGGCCGAGCTTACAGCACTCAGTTTCATACAGTGTGTAACAGCAGCTCAGTCTCTGTCCACCGAGGGGTCCTTGGTCCATGGACTGAAGGCCCCTGCTGGAAACAAACAAACACTTCTAGTGAAACAAGCTCAATTTCATGCATAACTTTTTGCTACAACATGTCATGGCAGATGTCTGAAGGCAGTGGTGGACAGTAACGGAGTAGCTTTACTTCGTTACTGTACTTAAGTACATTTTTCAAGTATCTGTACTTTACTGGAGTAATTTTATTTTGAGTAACTTTTACTTTTACTTCACTACATTCCGAAGCATAAAATCGTACTTTTTACTTCACTACATTTCATAAAACATATCGTTACTTCCAATAATATATCACGTGCTCCGTCACGCAGAAGCGGTGTCTGATTCATCATGAATGAACTGAGTCTTTTCAAAATAAACTTTTAAATCGGATCGCGAATCGCACCAAACGATTCGTTTAGGAATTAGAATGATCCGATTGCAGCTGTTCTGGAGTCGACCACTCACTGATTCAAATGAACCGTTTAGTGCGAGTCTCCAGAAGAACCGGGAGATCTTGTGAGCGCGCGTGCGTCTGATGTTGCTAAAAGTAAGTTATTAATATCGAAATTTTGGATTAATTATTGTAACTGAAAATCATATTTAGGTCAAAATTGTCAGTTGTTTGGGAACTAAATCCGTTGTAAAGAGTGATCTATTTAAGCCCACTGAAATGCTCGAATGCAGACACATCAATTTTAGGTAAAAAAATAAAATAAAAAAATATTTTAAATAACACAGATTAAATACAATAACTCATGCACGTTCAAATTCCCCGCTGCCGTAATGTTAACAGTTTTATTAAAATGTCCTATGTGACGTCTGTTTTTATATTGTTTATCAACAGTAACGTTATACATATGTATATTGTTTGGATTAACTAGACGAGTAGACAGACATGAATGTTTATTCATAACCGTACTGAAAATAAGTAAATATTGTCAGCTGATGCTAACTGTCTAGCTAACAAGCTTGTTGGTGCTAAGTTGAGGTAATTTTTATAAATAATGTCCAAATATTTTTATTCAACCACCTATATATATATATAGAGAGAGAGAGAGAGAGAGAGAGAGAGAGAGAGAGAGAGAGATTACATCTGGATAGAAAAGAAAGGATGTGATGTTCAGAACATGGTAACTACAGTAATTATTAAAGTGGGAAGAGATGCATCCCGTTTGGCCAGGGTAGTTTTTAAACCATAGACAAGGTTTGAGAAGGAAAAAATCATTATGAAAATATAATTATATTTTCCTTAATGTTCTTCCTAACTTCAGGCCTTATTATCATGTCATATATAAAGTTACAGTACAGACCAAAAGTTTGGACACACCTTATCATTCAAAGAGTTTTCTTTATTTTCATGACTATGTAAATTGTAGAGTCACACTGAAGCAGGCATGTACTGGCCATCGGGACTACCGGGAGATTCCCGGTGGGCCGCGGTCTGGTTGGGCCGGTGCGTTATGTATTTTGTTTTTAAATCATTATTTATCGCAAATATATTCGTAAGTATATTTTTGTACAGTCCAATTCCGGCCTTACGTGTCTCTCTCATGAAGCCGCAAGATGCTTTTTTTTTTTTTTACGTTAGTCACAATAATTTATTTAAAACATTACAAAAAGCAGTATAAAGAACAGATAAAACGACGCGTGCGCATGATGCTGATGCGAGCTGCGAGACGTGACGCGTTCACTGCTCATTGGCCAATCATAATCAAGTTCTAGCCTTGAAAAGCAGCTGTTTTACAACTGCGACGAAATTCAATATGTTAAATAATAAAATATCTAAGCGTAATGGAGGGGCCGAACGTTGAGAGAGAGAAAACGACAAGCACTTGAGACAGATGCCACCAAATGTGTACAGATAAATAAATTATTTGCTGGAAGGCAAAAGACTTCAGTGAAGACGTCCTCAGGGCGGGACTTGACTGCTGAGGTGAGACAGAAATGTAATGATACACATAGCATAGGCTACTGCATTGTTTTGTTTCAAAAAGTTAGGATATTCCAGCTGTAATATGCCACCACTCACTGATCTATATAAACTGCATTTAAAATTATCAGCTTTCAAGTTCTGTCTATTTTATTACAAAATTCAGACAATACCGTTTTGGCGTCAGAGAATGTGACGTGACAGATCGCTTTAGCGCCTCAGTTCAAGTAAACCGATTATCTGTTACTTTCTGTTTAAAGATACAGTACAACTTACAGAAATTTATATATGCCTCAGAAATAATATCGATCAGTTATCAGTCAAAACAGCAGGAGAACAATTATTTCACAGAATGTTACATTTACCTCAAGAAAGCCCTTTAAAGACCATAGCAGGTTAGTTGAGATTGAAAAATAGCCATAAGAAAGGAGTATTTTGCTAAATATGTGCACTACAGAACATATTTAATATATTTTCACCTAAAGTATTTTACATTTGATTATGCAATATCTGTACCTGAAAACGGTGCTATTTATGATAATTTTTTAACATTTTTATTACTGACTGTTCACTTGTCTTCATTAATGTTTGAACTTAATAGTTAGTGTTTATTGTGGTATTGAAATTAGAATTGTGAAATGAGATTGCAGCTTATTTACAAAGAGAACAATAGCAATTTTATTTTTATCTTTGTTTATGTATTTATTTTTGGCAGGGCAAGAAAAGTTCTGAACCCTAGCATTGAGCTCTGCATTTGAATAAAGTGACCTGACATTCAGCCAAGTATGGTGACCCACACTCAGAATCCGTGCTCTGCATTTAACCCATCCGCAGTACACACACACAGAGCAGTGAACACACACACACACACACACACACACACTGTGAACACACACCCGGAGAAGTGGGCAGCCATTTATGCTGCGGCTTTTTAAAGGCCTTTGATTATGTTATGAAAAATTTAAAATAAATCACTACACAACGTTCTTTGTCTTAATTACTCTTTTATTTTATTGTAGATCAGTGGTCTTTGTAAATAATTCTTACTATAGTTCAGTGGTCTTAATACTAGCCTACTATAAGCAGCCAACAGGTCAGAGGTAATTTGTGTGAATTAATATAAAAAAAAAAGTGTTATGTTGCAGCACATGAAATATATTTACAGCAGAAATTGTGTACCCTAAGCATTAATATTTCTATTAGAATAATAAGAAGCACATAAATTAAGACCTTTAGATATTTAAAATAAAGCCTGATAAAATAATTTACATTTTCTTTGTTTATTATTTTAATAGTTTTTTCTTGGTTTTGATAGTAATATATTCTAATCAGTAATTTTACATCCAGATTAATGTATGTATAGACATGTAGTGTGCGTGTGTGTGTGTGCGCGCGCATGTTTACATGTATGGTGGGCCGGTCTGGATGAAGTCCAGGGCTGATTTTTTGTCCCAGTCCAGCCCTGCACTGAAGGCATCAAAACTATTAATTAACACATGTGGAATTATGGAATTATATACATAACAAAAAGTGTGAAACAACTGAAAATATGTCATATTGTAGGTTCTTCAAAGTAGCCACCTTTTGCTTTGATTACTGCTTTGCACACTCTTGGCATTTTCTTGATGAGCTTCAAGAGGTAGTCACCTGAAATGGTCTTCCAACAGTCTTGAAGGAGTTCCCCGAGAGATGCTTAGCACTTGTTGGCCCTTTTGCCTTCTGTCTGCGGTCCAGCTCACCCCTAAACCATCTGGATTGGGTTCAGGTCCGGTGACTGTGGAGGCCAGGTCATCTGGAGCAGCACCCCATCACTCTCCTTCTTGGTCAAATAGCCCTTGATGCCTTCAGTGTGACTCTACAATCTTCATAGTCATGAAAATAAAGAAAACTCTTTGAATGAGAAGGTGTGTCCAAACTTTTGGTCTGTACTGTAACTTTGATGTTCTGTAAAACAACAAACTTTAAAATACTTTGGTGAAAAACAGATGGTCAACTCTGTTTTCTCTCAGGTACATCACAGTGTAAGCTTCACAGTGAGCATTACTCGCATCAGCATAGTCCATATCAACAACAAAAATATATCTTGACTCCATATAGTGGTTATTTTGGAAAAAATCCCAGGTATTTTGAGCAGTAGGATTATAAAAAAATATGTATTAATATAACATTAAATTAAGTATAAAATTGCAAACATCTATCTTTCAGTACTTTTTTACTTAAGTACATAAAAAAATGAGTACTTTTGTACTTTCACTTGAGTAAGATTGAAAAAGGAGTACTTTTACTTTTACTGGAGTAATATTTTACTACGTATCTGTACTTTTACTCAAGTACTTGATTTGTGTACTGCGTCCACCACTGTCTGAAGGTAACTTTATCTCTTGAGTACTGCGGTTTGTTACCACCACTTGCAGTGCATTTGGTCAAACATTCATGTTTACATACTTGTGTACAGTATGTTTCTGACCTTAGTCTCCATTCCCTTTCATTTGGTCCACATTTCAACAGCTTTCTCTACACCACACTCTTTCTGATTTCATAACCATCATCTGCAATATGCTTCTATACAGTTACAACATTTAACCACTGCACCCTCTCCACGTCTGCCATAGTCTTGCATTTTCATCTTTGGCTTGCACACTACTGACATTTTCTGACTTTTCTAACATTACAAAAGAATTAGCGCAAATAAAAAAATATATAGTTTTAACCTCTTGAGACCCTGTGGCCTCATATGAGGACATTATATTTTTGTGAATTTCTCTGAGTCTGTTCATGCCACAGTTTTAGATCTGGATGTCCTGTACAGAGCACATTCAGGGCTTTTCAGAGATACCAAATGATTGGATGTTTCACATGACCACTCCCTCTCCTTGGTCATCAAAATGTCTGAAATTAATTTAGTGACACTCTTATAGAAATATGATAATATTTCTATAATATATTGTAGTTATCATTTAAATCTGTCTAATTTTTAAATTCTGTGTCATAAATCAACATCTCAGAAATATGTTATGGGGTTTCAAATCAAAATATGACTTTCCGTTACTAAAAAGGACAATGATTTCATACATGTCCTCAGATGAGGACACCGGGACTAAACGCATGCTTATGACGCATTTTTGGAGACATAACAAATGAATAGAGAAAGAAATTATATTTCAATATTCTATGAAATATTATATTATTATTATGAAAATCTTGACAATTATTACTCACATTATTACACTTCTTTTTTCATTACATGTTGCCCCAAAAACACATTTATATGCAAATTAGATTTAGTTTATAGATACATTGTATATAATTAGAAAACCCATTAATGGTAATTTTACACACATTTTGCAGAAAGAAAAATGTTATACTGAATTATTCTGTTATACCATAGTTGAGAATCATCTTTATACAAAGTTTGGTAAAAAAAAAAAAAAAAAATCTTGAACATTAAAAATTTATTGGTGATTTAAAAAAATCTATTGTTTTTGCCTATGCATTTTCATTCATGTCTTTTCATTTTTTTTTTAGAAATTGAGTCCCGATGTCCTCTGCCGAGGACATAACATAACTTTATAAATGAAATGCATGAATGCAGAGCACAAGGCTGCACTGGGAAATCCTGTGTGCGATGCATGACATGCAATGTGCATCTGTGCTTGCAAAGTGAATGAAACTGCTTTGCAGCATTTCACATCATGATAGACCCACTGTCCTCACATGAGGACATCTTTTTTCTGGGAAAACTACTTCCTGTACAAAAACAAATTTTAGGTATTATACTTATTAGGTCCTACATATCCCAAATAGCAAGAAAAATTATAAAATGCACAACAGGCAATCTCTCGGGTTTCAGGAGGTTAATGTATACAGAGGCTATTCCTTCTACATTCTCCTTCACTCCCTTCATTCACATTTCTTTTTAATTCCTGATGACTTCAATGTTACTTTAAAAATAAAACCGTATATCAATACTAATTCATAATATTTAGATAAAAGTTACCAACTTATGAGATAACAGCAAAAAAAAAAAAAGGTAATAAATTTGAGATAAGAGTTGCAATTATGAGAAACAGACATCATAAAGATATACAAATTTAAATTATGACATCAAGTCAAAATTATGAGATACTAAGTTATAATTATCAGATAAAACGTTGACATAAAAGATTGAAATGATGAGATAAAAAGTAAAAGTATGATTTTCTAAGCCATAATTATTAGATAAAAGTTGCATCATTTTTTATTTTTACATTTGTTACTTTTTATCAAATAATTTTTATCAAATTAATGTTTTTGTTCCATAATTTAGAATTCTTAGTCTCAGGATTTTGACTTTTCATTTAAAAATTATAACTTGGTATCTCATAATTTCAACTTATCTCTTAACTGAGACATTTAATTTATAATTATACTTTATAAAGATTTTTTTGCTTTATAAATGTTGTGGAAATGTAATACAATTTTACAATAATACAATAATATAATACAACATAATAAATTTGAAATGTAATTGTCTAAAAAGGTTTTCATTTTCATCATACAGTGACTCAGTTATGGGCTCATGGGATGACATGCTTTCCATTTATATTAAATGATGATGTAACAATAGTCATTGAAGGGCTGTTGTATGAACTGTGCTCCTGAATCTTTAGCATGTTTGTCATTGGTGAGTCTGCTGTGCTTCTGTCAATAGCAGCTCTTTGGTAACGTCACTGCATATATGATTTATTGACAGGAGTATGTTTTTTTAGTTCCTGTAGCTCAGCTATAGTTCCTGTAGCAGGCAAGACATTAGCAATGCCAAGGTCATGGGTTTAATAACAAGTATCAATGTCTGTATTAAGCATGTTTAAATACTAACTGTGTACCTTTAATTTAATGAAACTGTTAGGAACTTGCTTTTTTTTTATTTCAAGGTAATTTCAAGGCAGTGTTGATTGAGAGGCAGCATGCCCTCTTGCTCTGACTTAATGAATGACACTATTGAAAACACTACGGCAAAACTGCAACGTGTACAGCTGAGTCATCATATCTGCCGAAGGATAAAGCTCCGTTTAAAGCCTGCATACAGATTCACTGTTAAAAACACAACTATAATGTTAGCCATTACTGAAATCCTACATTTCTGTTATACAGACACACTGATGGATGCAGTTTAAGACATTCAAATGAAAACAGTATTAAAAAATACTCTGTATCAAAGCCCTCCCTGTGTACGTTCTTACACACACTGTACTCTTTGTTTCTTCGCAGGGGAGTGTGGTTGAATTTTCTCAAGCCTGTGTAGAATTTGAAGGTCATATGAATTAAGACCTGTGTCCATAGTAAAGAACTTGTTGTTGTTGTTTATTTATTTAGGGTTTTATTTAACCATTTCCAATTTAACACATTTTTACCTACTCAACAAATCTGTCTAGGAAAATATAAAAATGTCCAAATTAAGTAATGAAAATAATCATGTCAATAATGATTTAGTGTTATGTAAATGCAAATTAAAAAAAATAGATGTTTTGATAATTTGTGCATTGTAAGGCTCATTTCAGTGTTTGTGGTTGGCATTTAATCAGATCCTTATGAGAAATCAAATCAGCTTCACAAGAAAGATCTACTGAACTTAATGTAAGCTAATGTCTAAACTTAGTGTTACCCTGACATCAAAGATTGACATATTCTTGCACATTACTGGCACACTGTTTAGTATACAAGTATACAAAGTACATTTTGTTCAATATAATCAATAGTACTTTATTATCCTCATCTGTTGAGTGAATTTATATATTTTTTTTGTAACAGAAACCCAGTCATGCAGCTAAAATTACAGCTGCAGTGTTCTCACACAGATAAAGAAAAAGAAAAAAAAAAAGAAAAGAAAAAATATATATATATGCAACAGATTTATATTAGTTAATATTCAGTTAATATTTATAATGAGTAATAATGTTTGCCTTAATGTTTGCCTTATTCGGGATGAAAATAAATTAAGTTTATGTGAATCCTACTATTGTGAAGGTTTAACTCATGACTATTAATTAGGCAAGGCTGACGTCACTTAGAAGCCTTCCAGTAGCGTCAATCGATCTGATTAATATTCATGAGCCAAGCTTTCAACACAGTAGAATTCGCTGCTTGTCATATGTCTGCGTGTGTGGCCAATCAGATCGTTCCACTGAGCGCACTAGATTAATATTCATAAGTCAAGCCCTCGCCGTAGTATTTTTACAACCCGGAACACGGGGACTGTAACGAAACTTGGGGGTGTCGTCCACCAGAGAAAACTTTTCCGTTGGCTATTCAGAGAAGGCAGTGTTTAAGGTTTTGGAACCAGCCAATAATTAGCAGTCACGTGACCAGCCGAAATGAGTTTTACGCTTGTACACGTGATGTTACAAACTTTAACGTGGCTTCATGTGTCACGGAATACATCCTGAACTTCAAGTATAGGTCTGTGCAAGTACTGTGGTGAAACTTTTGAGTTGTTCAGTGTCCTCCCGGATGATTAAATGAAACGATCTCATTGCGCAGCCGGTCTGAGGTGAGTTTTCAACACTGAATATTTGCTGTTTTTCCGTCAGGGGATACACTGAGTCAGTAGTAGCCTACACGTTGCAGTTTTGTTTTCAATAGTGCCATTCATGAAGTCAGAGCACTGCAAGAAACAGAGCACTGTTACATCACACCGCCCTGTTCTTTCAAAGAGTTTAGTAAGACTAGTTGAAGTTTGCTGAATCTTGTTATCGTGGAATTGATCAACTTAGTTTTCATGCTGTATGAATCTATTCATGTTGAATTATGAATGTTTGGTATAGCTTATATTTTGTAGAAATGTCTAACATTAATATTAGCGACTAAAAAGGCAGCAGCAGTAAACGGTATATAATGTTTGCTCATTATCTTGTTAACAATTCAGGATATTTTGAGTCTTTTCTGTTTACTTAAAACTTCGCTTTGATCATTTAGTTACGTCATTGGAATTCAAGGCATTTTTGCGGATGAGATTAAGGGTGTATAAAGTGCACATGTCATCATTACTAATCCACACCGTTTCATAAGTAAATGTTGTTATTTATTTATTTACGGATTAATAATGTCAAGGTGATGCGGACAACCAACTTCTCCATCTGACTCTGAAGTCTTTTGTTAAGTGAAATTAATGGACTGATCTATGACTCTACATTTTATTGCTTTTATTTAATGCAAGACCATATCCTATGTAGTGATGCAATTGCCGCTCAATTGGACCACAAAGTACCACCCAAAAGGACACTGTAACAAAATAAAGCACAAGGTCCCATTTTGCCACATTTGTATATTGTTAATATGAATAGGTGTAACGACTTTAAAGTTATAAATATCAAGTCACATGATGCTTTCCCCCAATTTCATTAAGAAAGTGTGTCTTAAAGCCTGTTCAAATGAATATTATAGCTCCCTCTCTTTTTAAATGGAGTGCAACAGTCATGTTCTGAAAGTAATAGTCTCCAAAAAAATATAATTTATTTTTAATCTTAACACATAAACTTTTGAAGACAGACCTGTGAGTGCCAAGGTTGGTAATCGATGCTACATGCTTTTACTGAAGCCTTCAGTTCGTATTATTTAAACTTTTTCAAAAAGTCACAACTGTATTTATGGTGAAAAACTACATTACCCATGATGCCTTATAGAAAATCCCACCAATCGGAGAGTCACACTGAGCTAATTGCACCAAAAGAGCTTTGCAGGTACCTCATGTCAGTCTTAACTGATCTGCAATGAGTGCTTCTTGAGTCTTGAAGACACGTTGAGGGTGACCAACTGGAGAAACTTAGAATAAAAGAAAATTACTTCATTCTGAGGCATCAATCATAAGTTTTTAGGCATGCTCTCTATTATTCATAATCACTTTGGTGACCTTTAACAGTATCTGTCTTCAATCCTGTTTTTAAGCCAAGTACAGAACTTTGTTAGCTGTGCTGACAAGACAGGTTTCCTCTGACTGGATTCTCACTGAGTTTATGAAGTGATGAGGTGCCTGTCATTGCAGATCCCACAGCTTACATTCAGTTGGACTGTGTGTCAAGGTGTAAGTGACCAGTTCCAGCATCTCTTGTTATTTATCAGCCAGTTAGTCGAGCCACATTATCAGGTAAGAAACTAAAACTGGCTCAGAGATGTTTGGCTGGCAAGACTCTGCTCTCGGTCACCTCGGGTAGCCTCTTAATGTGGAGATGTGTGTCTCTGTGGGATGAGATGTAGATTGAACTGCTGGGGAAGGTTGATTATAGCGATGGAGGGAGGAAACATCATTTTCCATGCAGGCTGGTGGTTGTACTCCCTGTGTAGGACATCATCAGGCCTTCTCTGGGCAACATTTTCAGCAGCTCCACAGCAATTACTGCTTCTGACCTGAATGAGGAAGTACTTAATCATCAGACTGTTTTTATTTTTATTATTAATTGGAATCACTTTGGCACATCTGGTTATTGTAATGAAGATGATCTTGTTTCTTTCTACATGTTACTTGGGGTGTATGTGATTCTAAAAAATAATTTTAATATACAAATAATTATAATTAACTAATTTTTAAAAGCACAAAATGATACACACAATTTTTAGGAGGGGGGTTATCCTTTTTCCAACTCTGTGATTCTGTTTTTCTATTTTTGTTTTCTGACATGTTGGTGTTATATCTTTCACTTGGATGCTATAAGTTGCGCTGAATATACTGGATACTGCCAAATAAAGAAAAAAAAGGTCTGTCTTCATTTCAGGCTGCAAAACAACAAAATGTGATTATTTTAAATGGGGCTGATTATTTTTATTTATTTACCCACTGTAAATAAAGCATGAAACCTAACTGGAAAATTATTAAGTGCATTAGAAAAAAAGCAGACCCAAGTTAGGGGTTATCTATGTGGTGTTTTTAATTTTTTTTTCTTTATCTTTAACATTTTATTTTTATATCTATACACTACCATTCAGATTTGAGGTCAATGGTTTAGTCTCCCATACTCACTTATGTTTATTTGATAATTTTGCAGTAATTGCAAACAGTACTGTTTAGTAGTTAATGCACTCAGTTTATGCATTATGTTGTGTCATTTATGTACTTCTAAGTAGTTGATCATTAACCTAAAGTACACATTTTACAGCTTTTTTTAAATCATTAATACTTTATGATTCTCATGTGTTACTTCTAAAAGATTTTTTTTTCTGTAATATGAACCAAATCATGCAGCAGATCTCTTTCAATTCCATAGTTGGCAAAGTAGCAGGACTGTGCCAAATGCTTCTTACATTTCTGTCCCTACAGTCATAATGACTGATAATATATTTCATCTGTTTTCTTATGAGGAAGAAGTTGGATTTGGTTAATTAATTGAGGTCTTAGTAAATTCTGTAATAATGATTGTGTAATAAAGTCTGCTGATAGCGACATTGATAGACTGAATTCTTCTAATCTATTTTTTGGAGATAAAGCTAATCGCTTTTCTTGTTTATTGAACTATCATTTTATAAAATATCACATTGCAATCATGCTGATTTTTGGGGAAGCATCTTGGTGTTGTATACTGATCATATATTATAAATATAAATATATTTTTTTTAATTTTTGGTGTACCACAGTATGCATCTATAACTTTCTGCGACTTTGTGTGTTCTGTTGCGCTTATTTCTGTTTCCGTCTTAAATAATCATTCTTAAGATTACCAAAAACCAAGAAACACCCTTTTCCTCTTACTTTATCTGTGTAAACCAAACTCCTTTATTTTAAGCCCAGTTAATCAATGTGCTTTTCTGTCCTGTTCCAGTGAGATATTCTGGACATTATGCCAACTGAAGAAGTCCATGACAGTGTTTCCGCAGAGGATGATGTTAAGAAGGCACCAGATGTTCCTTTTCTTTTAGAAGAGCGTGTAAAAGAGAAAGTGCCCTGGAAGGAAGTGTTGAAAAAGAAGGTGGGCAAAAAGTGTTCCTGCAGTTCTGCTCGAGTCAAAGCCCTGCTCATAGACTCTATCCCAATTGTGAAATGGCTGCCAAAATATCAATTCAAAGACTGGATCATTGGGGATGCCATGTCTGGACTTATCGTGGGCATCCTCTTGGTTCCTCAGTCCATCGCCTATTCTTTACTGGCAGAACAAGACCCTATTTATGGCCTCTATACATCTTTCTTTGCCAGCATTATCTACACACTACTGGGCACCTCTAGGCACATCTCTGTTGGGATATTTGGGGTACTGTGTCTTTTGGTGGGACAGGTTGTGGACCGGGAACTTACTCTGGCAGGATATCCATCGGACGCCAATCAGACCACCTTTGGAAATGTTGACAACAGCACTGGTCCAATCTGTGACCGAAGCTGCTATGCAATCATGGTGGCAGCAACACTAACTTTCACAGCAGGGATCTACCAGGTTGGTCAATCTATCAAGATTAGTCGTCTTCTATCAGAATTTTTGAAATGTACTAATTGCTCTGTTTGGGTTGCAGGTGTTGATGGGTCTCCTACAGGTTGGCTTTGTCTCGGTCTACCTCTCGGACTCTCTTTTGAGTGGTTTCGCAACTGGTGCCTCTCTTACCATCCTCACATCCCAGATAAAGTACTTGCTGGGGCTTCACCTTCCTCGTGTCCAAGGGTGGGGTTCGCTCATAAAAACCTGGATCAGTGTTTTTAAAAATCTGGGTCATATCAATGTCTGTGACCTCATAACCAGCGTGCTCTGCTTGCTTGTGCTTGTACCCACCAAAGAGCTCAACGACCGCTTCAAAGCCAAGCTCAAGGCTCCTATTCCCTTCGAACTCTTTGTGGTCATTGCTGCTACTCTAGCTTCCCACTTTGGCCAGTTCGAAGAAACTTATGGCTCGAATGTAGCTGGCAACATTCCCACAGGCTTCATGCCACCTCAGCTTCCCAACTGGTCTCTCATACCCAATATCGCCGTTGACGCGTTCTCAATCGCCATTGTTGGTTTCGCCATTACTGTTTCTCTGTCGGAGATGTTTGCCAAGAAACATGGTTATACGGTTGATCCTAACCAGGAGATGTATGCTATTGGGTTCTGTAATATCATTCCTTCCTTCTTCCGTTGTTTCACGACCAGTGCTGCTTTGACCAAGACTCTTGTAAAGGAGTCGACTGGTTGCCAGACTCAGATCTCGGGGTTGGTGACTGCTCTTGTGCTGCTGCTCGTCCTTCTTGTTATAGCACCTCTCTTCTACTCATTGCAGAAGTATGAATGACTTATGTCCCATTTTCATATTGAAATTGTGTCTATTTCCTTTAGACTTCATCTAATTGTGTCCTCTTAATCTCCACAGATGTGTTCTGGCCGTTATCATAGTCGTCAACCTCCGTGGGGCACTACGGAAGTTTGGGGACATTCCCCAAATGTGGCGTGTAAACCGTGTGGACGCTATCATCTGGCTGATTACTATGGCTACGTCAGCGCTAGTCAACACTGAGCTAGGTCTACTAGTTGGAGTCCTGGTCTCTGCGTTCTGTGTGCTAGGCCGAACCCAGTCGGCCCAAGTCCATCAGCTGGGCCAAGCAGGGGACCGCGAGCTCTTTGAGGACCTTGCGTCCTACAAAGGTCTCCAGAGCCATGCAGGGGTGGCTGTTTTCCGATACGAAGCTCCCATCTACTATGCCAACCAAGCTCTTTTTAAGAAGTCACTGTACCGCAGTGTGGGCCTTGATCCACTTAAAGAGAAGGCCAGGCGCAAGAAACTAGACAAGCAGAAGAATCAGAAACAAGATGGAGAAGACCAGAAACAAGAGATGCACGTGTCCACCAATGTGTATCTGCTACAGCTCAACAGTTTGCACACGTTGGTCATAGACTGCAGTCCAGTGCTGTTTCTGGACACTGCTGGAGTCAATGCTTTGAAAGAGGTATGCAAGGGCTACAAGGAGTTGGGAGTCAATGTGCTTTTGGCCCGATGCAACACCTCCGTCATTGATTCTTTACGAAGGGGAGGCTATTATGACCCAAAGAAAGGGATCATAGACATACAGTTTCATACTCTTAGTGATGCCATCTCTTATGCCCAAAGCTTGAAGTCACAAAACGGTGATTGTGACACTGTTGTGTAATACCTTGTAATGCATTGATCCAAAATTGCATTTAATATTTGTCTGTTTCAGCAGTTCAGGATTATATGAGCATGTACTTTCCCTCATGTCGTTCTGAATATGTATAACTTTTTTTTAATACAAAAGAAGGTATCTAGAATGTTTCTTTCTGTGAATCTTGTCTATGCTATGAAAGTCAATGGAGCCCAAAATGTGTTGGTTTGGACCCCACTGAATGCATAACTGCATTAAAGAAACTAAATCATTACTAAAAATATAACGTCATAAAGGTTTGGAACCACATGAGGGAGAGTAAATGATGACTTTTCATTTTTGAGAGAACTAAATGTCAAAATGTCTAGACAATCAATGTTTATGTCTGTTACAACATAATTGCCATTGAAAAAACGTCTTGTGTTCTGCAGGACCTTTAAATATAAGTTCAAACTTTAAAGACATTGTGTATCCCAGTCAGGATGATAATCAGAAATATAAAATTATGTATTTTGATATCATTTACATGTATTAATTTAAATAGCTAAAACTCTGTATTTATGGGCTGAATAGAAAATATTTATGCTAGACGAGCTCCAGTTTTTATGTGTTCTCTTTATCTCCTTCCACTGTAGTTTTTGCTCATTCAGTCAGAATTATATGATATATAATCTCATTTGTAATATTTACCCATCTTTATGGGTACTTGTACATGTTTAAATGACCATAAAGCTTGGATCCACTGAGCTCTTGTTGTCCGGGTGAATGTAAGTTGAACTCTTTCACCCAGTCATCAGATGTTTACCTCTATCGCAGAAGCATTGTGTGTGCAGATGTGCCTTGTCACTGTGACTGTGTGCAGCAGAGGTGCAGGACTCCAGTAACATGACTTAAGTTGCACCTTTTAGGACTTGAGACCTGCTTGACAAATATTTAGCAGACCCCTTTACCGACCTTTTATTTTACTTTTTCTCTTAAAAAAAAAAGCACAGTGAAAAATATAGCAACTTCTTGGACAAACCCTATGAAGTTTCTGAGACTCGGCGCAGGAGTAATGTTTAATGTGTATTTGATTTCATTAGATGACATCGTGATTATGAATCAGGATTTTTGTGCAGATTAACATCTAACGGAGAGCTAGTAGTCTTAATGGGCCACGTTTCAGTCTCTGTTTTATATTCATCCCGTTGTTTTACAGCAGAAACAGTGAAAACAGTTGTATTGGGAATTTGGCTGCATTAAAATACAGTTTGTGAGCACTATCAATTATTTTATTTTTTTTAAAGATTTTTTTGGAATTGCAATGTATTGTAAATGGTTATTCATTGTTTTGAAGGAAATGTCAGCTATATATATAAATCTTTTTATTTTTAAGGCAATAGCACTTAGTATATGATCTGTACAGTTTCTAATAATTGGTTTTCAGCATTAGACTCTGAGAGAAAAGCTTATGTATAGCTTATGGGGATTCATAAAAGAAAAACAAATCATACGGCGTTGCGAGCCCACCCATGCATAAACAAAACAAAACAAAAATCCTCAAACTTACAAGCACAACCATGCACATGCAAACAAACTACACTTTCCCTCACGTGCATAAACACATCCACTTACAAATATTAATAAATCTCTCTCGCTCTCACACACATTACATTATATTATATTCAATTAGTAATATAATATATATTTTTTCTTGTTGTTGTTATTCTTTTGTTAAAAAGGAAAGATCTAACTTAAGAATGTGTTCATGTCCCATAAAGGTAAAAATGCCATTTGGTGGCATAGAAACCTTTATAGTTGAATTGTTTAATACTTTTTTCATGGTCTTCTGCCATGTCTGAGGCATATTGAAACAGCTCTACCTAAATACTTTTTTTTCATACTTTTATGATGGACTAATTTGAGTTACATTTACATTTTAGGCTATGAACAGTCATTTTAATCTGTATGTATTTTTAGATTTTTATTGTAATTAACTGTATTTGGACACCTTTTGAGTAGAAATGTATATTATTATTATTATTATTTTTTGTTCCAAATAAAATCCATAGTCCGTAACTACTGTTTTTTTAAATCTATAAATTCAGTTAAATCATCAAACTTTTGTATGCCTAGACTGTGACTTGCTTGATTGACTTGGACTTGTTTAAGACTTGACGGTTAAGACTTGAGACTTGTGGCTTGCACCTCTGCTGTGCAGACACAGAGTAGCTTTTGAAAATGTGCATCCTTTTTTCTTGAAAGGCTTTACTTAAGGAGCTAAATCAAAATGTTGGGTCAGGTCTTTCTTTGACCCCGCTTTAATTTCATGCATTTTAATGCCATCATGTCTGACCTGTTGAACAGGTCTGATGGAACCGGAAATATAGCCGGGTGATCCGACCTTTACCCCAAAACCAAGCTCAGGGAAATTACACAATCTGTCCTCCCATTGGCTGAATCAGAACAAGTTATAAAGACATGATTTTCTAAAAGCCAGATATATCACTGATAGAATGCTAGCACAAATAAAAATAGAAGCATATGCCTTTTAGGGAAATCTAGGAACATTTTATGTAGTTTTTATCACATGTAGTGGTTATGCTATTAAAAACAAAGTTTCCAAAAGTACATTTTAACAGTGATGCCATAGAAGAACCATTTTTTGGTTCCTCAAAGAACATTTCAGCCAGGTCTTAAAATAACCTTTTTTTTTTTTTTTTTTTTTTTGAAGAACATTTTAAAGAACATTTTGTGCAATGGAAAAGTTCTATGAAGGTTCTTCATGACACCATTAATGTCAATAAATCTTTATTATTTCAGAATATATGGTGATGCTTTTAGTAAAAACATTTCCAATGGTTTTTAGTTCATGTTTGTGGATTGTTTCTGTGCATTTTGCTTTGTATTAGAATTACTGCAATCGTATTGCAAGCTTTGCTTAACTGTTAAAGATGTACTTTATTTTCTTAAAACATCTCTGTATATTCAATTGATGGTATTCCCATAAGCAACTAGATATGATATATTGATTATTTGCAATCATTGATATTGAAAGAAAACCTATATCTCTCATGTAAAGTGACATATTGTTTTCTACAGAAGTAATTTGTCCTATAGTTAATACAAAATAAACTAAATGTTTACTGAAAGCTAAGTTTTTCTCATGCAGCAGGTTCTTTCTCTGCCAATCCGCTGAATTTACATCTCAATCTGTGATTTTAGTTTTTTTTTTTTGTTTTTTTTAAATCACTGAAATAATCTAAATCTAAAGATAAATTAAAATGGTAAAATAGAGAAAAAAAATAATAAATTAAGTGCCTTTAGAGAATGTGCTTTAACTGTAAGTAACCACCAGTGGGCAGCATTGTTCTGCAGCAGATCATGTGTCTAGCCTTCAATGGGATAGTTTACCCCCAAATTAGAATTTTGATATTTACTCGCCCTCATTTGCTCCAAAACGGACTCTTTTTTTGTTTGTTTTTTGCAGAACAAAAAGATATTTTGAGGGATTTCGAAAGTATATTATTTACACAAGAAAGTAAGTCATAAAAACAGGTTTGATATGACGTGACCGTGAGTAAATGATAACAAAATGTTCATTTTTGAGTGAATTGCTTTAACGCTAAAAATGCTGGCATATCAGTATTGTAAAAAAAAAAAAATCCAAAATTTATGGAATTATGCAAATTAAAATGTAACAAAATCATGTGTTTTATACATATATATATATTATAGGAAACTGTGTGCTTGAAAGTTTGGTAATGAGAACTGAGCATACCAGAATATTTGCAGTTTATGATGTCTGAAAGACACAGAGCATCTCAATGACATTAGCAGGTGGGTGTTAGGATGGCAGAGGAGACAGCAGCTGTCTGTTCTCTCATCAGGATCCTGACAAGGACGAGGCCTCGGAATAAACACAACCTGTGTTCAGATGCAGAGAAGCATCGCAGACAAGTTTTCATTGTAACTTTAGCAATTACATTACATTGCTTCTGAACACATTTGAATCACTTGCACAGCAATGGATCCTCTGCAGTGAATGGGTGCCGTCAGAATGAGAGTCAGCTGATAAAAACACCACAGTAATCCACACCACTCCAGTCCAGCAGTTAACATCTGGAGAAGTGAAGAGCTGTAACTTCAACTGGATCTTCTGGAATTTTCCTCCGGCTCTGATGCCTCTAGTGGTTAAAAAGGAGATATTGGCCTTGGGTAAATCTAACGGGCAGTCTTTTATTTTTAGGTACATTGTTCTGACATTCGATGGCGACAAGAGACTTTTTTATCAGTGAGTCAGCAAGCAAGGACTTTTATATTGAAAGAGACTGAAACAGGGTTGTTTTATTTTTACTTTAGACCTCTTACTGTTATATGAAGGCACTATCACACCCGTAGCCGTGTGATATTGCTCATTTATGGACTGGCCAAAAGTGATGGTTTAAAGTTAAAACATCTTAATTGATGGATTTGTTTCTTAAACACACAGCTTTTTACTTCACAAGATGTTAACTGACTGGAGTGCTGTGGATTACTTGATTACTTTGATGTTTTTATCAGCTGTTTGGACTCTCATTCTGACGGCACCCATCCAGAGGATCCATTGGTAAGTGATGTAATGCAGATTTTCATATCTGGATGAAATATTCCTTTAAATATTGTCCAGAATAAGCACACATACACATAATTATGCACTTAGACATACATAACTAATACAATCAACAACAAAAAAAAGTGAATACACTAGTATGGCAGCAGAGCCAATTTCTACACATTTTTGGAAGTGGAAAAAATGTGATCTTATCTGTTCCTGTACTGTACATCCATTTCATGCATCCTTTCTCTCTTCCGCTGCTGAGAATTACTCTTGAGAAAGCAATATTGTGGATAGGGGACTAATACTGTAGCTGGTGGTAAAGGTTTGAAGTCAAAAACATATTAATGATGGGTTTGTGTATTATGGATTTTATCAGTTGTTTAGACTCTCATTCTGCCGGCACCCATTCACTGCAGAGCATCCATTGATGAGCATGTGATGGATTGCTACATTTCTCCAAATCTCTTCCTATGAATAAAAAATAATAATATTTACATCTCCATGGCGGGTGAGAAAACTGCAGATTTTTGTTCTGCCAGTGAAATTTCCAAACAAAATCAAAGCAGAACCAACCATTTCCCCTGTGTATAATGGTGTTTAATTCCTGAATGATTCATCGTTTTGAACAAAGTAGATGAATGACTCCATGACTCACTCACAAAGACAGATGATGAACAATATTTAAGCATTTTGCTCATTCTTTGTTATTATTACGCATGACACTTTTATGACTTCCTTGTAATATATATATATATATATATATATATATATATATATATATATATATATATATATATCATGACTAAAAAGAGAATGAAAAGTCAAATGAAAAAGGCAGGAGGGAAAGTGAGTATTGCTGTAATAAACAGCGTGATCCTGAAGAACTGTCTCTGTATTGATTGGACTCTCATTTGCTGCAAATCTCATCGCTTTAATGGAGTGTAATTGTGCCATTAATTATCGGTCATCAGTTCAGCACCTCAGGGCATAAGTGAAAAGCATCTGCCATCTCAATTTGAGCTCATTTCACATGTATTCATAGGAAAGCTCTTCCCTGTGTCTCAGCTCCGATCTATAAGAAGCAGTCTACAAGGCTACATAAACTTTAAAAAAGCAAAAAAAAAGAAAAGATCCACTCTGTTTCAGCAGTTTTCAGCTCAGCATATGACGGTTTTAGGACTAAACGTAAGGATGTTTTGTGATTCTGTATGCAGTGCTAGTGTAAATATATTTGAATACAGCTCTAAAGCCGGTGGTTCAGATAAGCAAAGTTTATTGGCATCTCTATTCATCCCCCATTGTGAAACGCTGAATCTACATAATCCACCTTAGAGGAACACCACCATCTGTTTTAGACTCTTTGTTATGGGTTATGGCAGACCCTCATTTGTTTTCTTAGAGATTTTCCTCAAAATACAAGCACATCATTTTAGTATCTTTTGTACTCATGCATAAAAATGTGTAAGGGGCTCTTTGTATCAAATGCTGCTCAGTATATCACAGCGCTGCGGACTGCACTGTTCACATTTAGACCTAACTTCAGAATATGAATATGCTTGTCTTGCAATAAATATATATATTAGACTTTCATAAATATGATCTGCTTAAACCTAGGCACTTAAACTACACAATGGTGAGGAAATGAACAGGGTGCCAGACTGAAAGGAAATAGAAAGCTAAAGTTAGCCATGCTTCAGTGAGTGAGAGTTTCATATACACAGTTGATTTAGATATTTTTTTTCAGGAAATACTTATGCAATGAGATATTTTAGGTTTTTGCTATTTACTAAATTTGCAGAGATCTGGGTTTTGCTTTGACATTATGAGGTGTGGAGTGTAGATTCATGTGAAACACCTTTTGACTCCTTTTTCAAGTGAGATGGAATTGGAATTGTTTGTGGTGTTGATTTCCCTCCAAAATGATGTCACTTCCTGCAGGATGATGTCATTTTGTTTTTCATTGCTCAAGTCATCACTCAAAGCATCACTCATTTTCCACAATTATATATCTTGCTATTCTGACTTTATATCTGCCGTTTTCTGATTTTATGTTTCACAGTTCTTACAAACAAAACAAAAAAGTAGCTTTTTATGCTTTAACCCCATAACGAAAACAAGCTTCGGAATTGTGAGATAAAAATCAAGGTTCAGACTTTTTTCTCTAAATTCGTAGTTTATGTCGCCCGATTTTGACTTTTTTCTCATTCAATTCTAAATTTACGTTCCTCAATTCTGACTTTTCATCTACATTCTGAATGACTATGTCTCACAATTAAAAATAAAAAGTTGCAATTATCTTTATGTTCCTATCCTGTGGTAGAAACAAGCTTCCATAGAAATGCATGGTATATAATAACTTATAGTGCACGGCTGTTGAAAGCGTGATGAATGTCATAAGCTGTGCAATTATTTTCAGGAAATAGTTCCAGGCAGGTCTTGACCGCATTACATGTCCATACTTTGCCAAAAGATTTCAGTTATTTCAAAGGTCCTTACAAAAAGAAAAAGAACCAAACCCCTAATGATTTCTAGCTTTAAATATTGTGAATGTAATATTTGATGAAGTTGATAGTGTGCTGCATAGTCGGACTGAACACCTTGCAGTGGCCCACGGCCTGTTCCCTGCAGAGCAATTTAAGGTGAATCCATTGACTGTGCCTGGGTCTGGGTGAGCTCATGATAGCAGATGCCCGGGGACCACCCCTCTGCAAGTTATTCTGTTCATCTCATCATCGAGGTCCAGCTGATGAACTAGATTTGTTTGGCCAGTGCAAGACCAGCTCTTCCATCTTCCCATTGGGATCTCCTGCCGTCTGTCTGTGTTAGGACCTCACAGTTCATTATGGCCAAATCCGAGTTCCCGTTCTGTCCCCTCGTCCCTCTCTGTGTGAAGAAGGCCGTGGCCTGCAGCAGTAGGAGGACGAGGACGAGCACCAGGAGTCTCGTGTGACCGCTGAGCTCTCCAGCTGGCTTGCTCTTGGCACTGGCTTGAGCGCAACAGCTGCTGAGAGAGTTTTTAAAGCAAACTGTTGAAAAATTATTTAGAGTCAGTATTTTTTTTTTTAAATATGAGTATTCAACAGAATCATATTGTACCTTACCATAGGGTGACCATATGAGCCATTTTCCCAGGACGCATCCTTGCCAGGATTTCTATATCGCCTAAAACATCCAAAGTAGTTTGACCAATAACATGCAGTAATGTACATAATCAACCAATCGTGGTGTGTGAGAAGGTCAGATCTACAGAGAACGATCAAAGCAATGCAAATACACGTACATGTTAGGTGTTTGTTCATTCATTAAACTTAAAGCGTCGCTGTGCACCGATCATTGTATGACACCAAAGTACAAGAGAGTGATTTTAATGCATAAGGAGCCATCTGCTCTGCTCTCTATAGCTCTTATGAATGTCATACAATGATCGATCTGCACAGCACAAAAAGTCCAAATCTGGATATTTTAGGCAATATAAAAATCCTGGCAAGGGAAAATGGCTCATATGGTCACCCTACCTTACCATAAATTGATAATATTTCTCATATTGTATCACAAATGCTTCTTTTTTTTTCTCAAGAGCAATATGAATCCTCTAGTTTCTGGTGTCGTTTACATGGCACTTATAATGGGTAAATCATTTATCCACTAATGCAAATGGAAGACAGGCAGAGCCCTTTAAACTTGTTTATTTATTTATTTATTGGATTTGTAAGTGTTTTAAGAAACACAATAGAACGAAATATGAATTTTAAAAAGAAATGTCCTGCTCCTTGTCATTTTTTGTTTGTTCCTTGTGTTCATTTACTTAAAAAATTTTTTTAGTACTGTTAGTAAACTGTTTTAGTTTAGTTGAATTTTTGTTTTTTGGTTCTTGTTTTATTGAACTTTTATTAACTTTTACTGTTGTTTCATTTTGGTAATCTATGTTAAACAGAGAAAGAAGAAGCACTTTTTTTTGTCCTTGCCTCAGGTGTGGTTTAAATCATCTAGATGATCCTCTCTACAGTTCAGTCGGGAGAAGGGCAACAGTCAATCTCATATCAGGATGAGAGACTGATTTTATTGAAGACATGTTATCCATCAGCTTTGCACATCAACATTTCTTCCTGGAAAAGTCATCCATGCATATCCGCACAGGAATGTGGCCATTGGCTGAAGAAGTCTTGTGTTTTAGCTATTATCTTCTGGGTGAAGATGTTGTTGAGCTCTAAGATTTACAGCCGCTGTTGGACAGATTAACATCAAGTTTATAACCATTTACTGGTACCTAGAGTCCTTCTTCCAGTAATGAGAATTTGTTTGACCATTCCGGGATAATAACACATCCAAACATGTTTTGGCCTCCTGAAATTCCCCAAAGCATCTGGTCTTGTCTTTTATGTAAAGATTTCTTTGGTAGAAGCAAATAAAGTAGACTTATTTACCGCAAAATCAAAAGTCAATGTCTCTTAACTTTTAGTTCTGGTTTTCAAAGATGACTGACACAGGGTAACAATACAGGCAAAAAATCATGAATAATGATGGAGTTTGAATGCAAAAAAAAAAAAAAAAAAAAAAAAAAAAAAATATATATATATATATATATATATATATATATATTTGACAGATAAAAATTGATAGCCTGGATAAAAGCATCTGCTAAATGCATAAATTTAATTTAATTTTAATTTAATATACATGTATGTGTGTGTGTGTGTGTGTGTGTGTGTGTGTGTGTGTGTGTATATATATATATATATATATATATATATATATATATATATATATATATATATATATATATATATATTCTTTTTTTATGTAATTTAATCCTGTGATGCAAAGCTGAATTTTCTGCATCATGTTTAGATCGTTTCTTTAAAAAAAAAGGATCAGAATAACATGTGAAATGTTTTTTCTTAAAGGAAACGAATGAATAAAAACAAATGAAAAGCTGTATTTTCAGCTTCATTACTCCGGTCTTCAGTGTCACATGATCCTCCAGAAATCATTCGAATATACTAATATTACAAATGTCCTTACTGTTTGATAAATGTATTGTGTCCTTGTGGAATGAGTTTATCATTTTGTTTTCTTCTTGTTTTAACTTATCCCAATCTTTTGAATTATAGTGTCCCAGTCCCAGTCTAAACCATCCATGTTTCTGTTGACTATAACTGTATAACAGTGCACAGATAATCTGTCATGTTTAGTGATTGTATTACTGATCCATTGATCAGAGTTACAGTCGGTCAGTCCTGATGTTGTTGTATGACTCACTGTCACTGTCCATTAGACTGCCAGAGCTCGGATGAAAACATCATTATTCAGTCTTATGAAGCCTCTCGCTGCCTCATAAAAGTCACGTCCTGTGAAATGAATCCATAATCTAAACAGGTGGTATGAGCTGCCAGATTGGAGGCTCTCTTTACACGCATCAAAGCAGCCAGAAGCCTGTGTCTTTGATCCCCAAACAACTACAAAACATGCTTTCTGCCTCCGAGAACCAAGATGACACGGAAATAATGGGATGACAAATCTCACATTTCATCCCTTTAATAAGGCCGTTTTGATCCGGACAGTCGACGCCAAATCTGTCACAGTACTTTCAGTGTAACACACTGATTTGAAGTGAGGGAATGTGAAGCCTGCGCCTCACACAAACATCTTAATTATGAGGAATTCACAGTATTAATGGCTCTTGCAGATGGGTATGAAGTTTGAATCAAAAAATTAAATATCACAAATTTTCTGTAGCTGACACCAAATGAATCTGCTCTTCCATCATAATAATAATAATAATAATATTTTTTTAAATTTATTTTATAACCCTGATACATTACCATGCAAACGTATGGAGTAAGTATGATTTTTTTAAAGGAAATTAATTATTTTATTCAACAAGGGTGCATTCAATTAAATTTCTATTTCAAATAAATGATCAAAGAATCCTAAAAAAATACATATATATGATAAAAGTATTAAGCAACATTGCATTGTTAATAATGAGAATCAATAATAATTGATGATAACTGAGCAGTAAATCAGTATATACGAATGATTTCTGAAGGATTAT
The DNA here is from genome assembly GCF_003368295.1 of Carassius auratus. NCBI lineage: Eukaryota > Metazoa > Chordata > Actinopteri > Cypriniformes > Cyprinidae > Carassius > Carassius auratus. The sequence goes on from NW_020527963.1 coordinate 78,583, forward strand.
GTGACTGGGGTTATGGTGCTGAAAATTCAGCTTTGAATTCACAGGGATAAACACAATTTTACAGTATTTTACAACAGAAAACAGTTCTTTAAATTGTAATAATATTTCACAATATTATTGTATTGATTGTTTTTCTTTTATTCACCCCCCCCCCCCTTATTTTTATAGAAATAATGGTCTAGATATGGTGTATGATATTAAGTGTCTTTAGTGTCATAAAGTCTCACTTATAATGATTTCAAAAGTTAACTTTAGGTCATGCTGAGGGCCTTTTCCAAACTTTTCGTTCAGGTAAATTGGTGTCAGACTCTGTTCTGCTTTGCAATAATGAGAAAATTATTCTGGTAGCAATGACTAAGCGCACTATAGACTACAAATGGTGGTCCGGTGGGTTAATCACTCCGTTTTGACTACACAAATAGAGTTTGTTGCATCAGAGTGGGGACTTTTAACATTTAAATACTTTATTAATTAAACAGTTCATTGCTGAAGTCATAAAACAGATAGCTCTGGTTTCTGCTTTGGTCCTGATCAGTGTTAAAATCCACTATATTTTTACAATTACTAAATCACCTGTTCACGATTTGCTTCAGCATCCATTGCAAAATGTTTTTACCATTATTAAAATTACTTGCATAGCTATTTTAAGTTATGCCACCAACTAAATAAACTATAAAATAAATTAAATTATATTGAAATAAATTAAAATGACATAAATATATACTTTTAATATATTTTAATAATAACAATAAACAACGAAAATGGGTCTTAATATTTTATCATGCGTTATTTCTTTTTAAATGCATGAAGATACTTGAGGTTGTGCTGTATTTAATTGAATATATTGTAGGCTAAAGTAGTTGCATGGAAGTAATGACCTTCTGCACGATGTATATTCACAATACAACATGGCCTCGTTTGACGTATTGCTTAATTAAATGTTTCAGAACCACAGAGAACACAGCAGATTTAACAAAGTATTAAATCTAAGAAATAATAAGAGTAGGAACATGTGGTTGTTTCCATCACGTGATAATTTTCCTCATTTCTGTTATACACAAGTATTTTAAGTGGATCAGTTGACTGCAGGTCTTCTTCTTCACAATGAGGCACTGCGACACAGTCTAATTCCTTACCTGACATTTTAATGAGACTGTGATGGAACGAATCATTCGTCAAGGAAGTTGTAAATGCGACCTTTACTCCTGTTCCAGCAGGATACTAAAGGAATATTGCACTTCTTGTACACTGCATGCAGTTGAGGATGAATTTGGACTTTATGCTCATTTTGTCTCACTTGTGGTCCAGTAAAAAATCTTTAAAGACACGTTTTCATAAAAAAAGTACAAATCTGTGTTTATTAATTATTATATTAATTATATTATAAAAAAATATTTGCAATCTTACATAACATTCTCTGAAAACAAGTCTTAGTATCTGTTATTTTGCTTCGCATATATTTGTAATAATATATATATTAATGCATATACAAGATGCATTAAGAGCTGGGGGTGAAAACTTTTGGAATTTGAAGATCAAGGTAAATTGTACTTAATTTGTGTTCCGGGAAACATACAAGTATCTTCTGTTGCTTACGAAGGGCAGAACTAAATGGAAAAAATTATATTTCAACAAAAATAAGACAAATTTGGCCATCTTCATTGTGTTCAAAAGTTTTCACCCCCCAGCTCTTAATGCATCTTGTTTCCTTCTGGAGCATCAGTGAATGTTTGAATCTTTTTTAATAGCTGTGTTTGAGTCCCTCAAATGTCCTCAGTGTGATAAGGTGCATCTCAAAATCATACAGTCACTGCTGGAAAGGGTTCAAATATGCAAAGATGCTGGAAAACTGAAGAATCTGCAGGAGCTTAAAGATTTTTCTGAAGAACGCTGCTCAGTTTAACTGTTCAGAACAAACAAGGGACTCATGCACAACCATCACAAAACAGAAAGACAGTCGAGGATCATCAGGTAACAGAACACAGTATTAAGAACCAAGGGTTCCCAAACTTTTGAGTGGGGTTATTTTAATAATTTCAGCATTTTTTTGTCTTTTGGACTAAATGTTAATATCTTTTATGTACAATATCTTACTCAGGACAGTACTACATAAAATATAACATGCATTTAGTATGATCTCTCTTATTTTTTTTAAATTTTCACAGATTCTGCAAAGGGTGCCCAAACTTTTGAGCCCCACTGTATAGCACACACACACACACACACACACACACACACACATACATATATATAGTCCTTTTTTAATGGTTTTGTGTTGCTCCAAACCTCTTAAAAAAAAAGTCTGTTCCACTTTTCACAAAAAAGTTCACTCTGATTTATAGATGCTGAACAGAGTTTACACATCAGGAACAAAAAGACGCTCATTCTGTTACACTCACTAAATGCAGCGAAATCTATTCCTGTTGCAATTTCCTCCTTGTGAAATGACATTTCACCTCTTGAGTTATCTAGTGAGTTCCCGGAGCTGTTGCCAGTATATCACAAGCGTTAACCTCCATCGCTCTGTGTGAATTGGCTGGTGAGGACTATTATACATCTAGTTAAAGCTCAAATGGAAAGTCCACAGTGCTCATTAGCAGTCGCTCCAAGCAGTCTCATTACTGACTCTCTTCTGAAGCTGGATGAAGGGTGAAGTGGCTCTCTATTACAGCCATAACTTCTTCAAAATTCTGGACCTGGTCTTTAGGGTTTAAAACAGCGGATCATGATGTTCTGTTCTTCTTCTGGTGACACTCATACTGTGCTGTCCAAGGAATCCCTCGCTCAATAATCTCCAAATGATTATATTTGGCTGTGTTGCAATCAAAGATACATTTCTTGGAAGATCATGTGCCACTGTGCAATCCAATTCAGGACCTGATGGAATCTCATTTTTGCATGATCTTTCCAAGTGTGTGCATGGTACAAGAACAAGATCTGCTTTTTAAGGTTAAAAGAACAGTTTCTTTCGATGGCATTATGATCATGAAATTATGACTCAAAACATTAGATTAATCGGTGCTGAGGAGCCTTGTCGATGCATTTAAAGAAGATATTTTCACAAATAAATGCAATTGCAGCTTTAAGTAAATTTAACAAGCAGGGGGAAAAAATAAATAAATTGAAGGTTTGACAAATCATATTGCTTTTGGCATGTTTTGCAACACTTTCAAAGTGAAATGTCTAGTGAGTGGTGCTGCAAGCATGTTTAGTTTTATTTGAAACATTAATCTATTATGTTGGTTATATGCAATATGTCAGTTTGGAGTGGCGCTATAAAAGGTTAATGCTGTATTACCTTTGAAAATAACGTATCACCTACACAAAACCTCACTGAAGGTGTTAACAAAAGCAAATGGGAGATAAAAACACGTTTCTGACGCCAAGCTTGTTTCAACAAGTCTTTGAGCTCTTTTAGTGTTGCTTGTGTTTCATTGGGACTCTGCTTTGCAAGTGCATTGGTTTACCAGATGAGCTAGCAAGCAAGTTTACTACATGTGAGATTCTGCTCGTGTACGTGAACATCTTGTGATAAAGGACATTGTGTGATAAAAGTATGATGTATTCCTTTGAACCTTACTCTATATTCATGGTATTGCTCAATGCAGTGTGTTATGCTTGATCATCTAAATATCTGCCAGACATTACGTTGTTTCATCTCCCTATAAAAGTAACACCCCTTGTACAATAAAGTTGAGCTTAGAATGACCTGCACCACTTGTGTGACTCAATCTTTGTTCCCGGGTACCTGCTCTTCTCTGCTCAGATAACCCAACCTGAACCAAAATAATATTTACGATCTCGAAGGCAAGAATATACAATTTATTCTTACACTACAGTATGTCAGAAAAGCCATGTGTATAGAGATGGTTATGTGATTCAGATATCAAAATGCATTATAATCCTGTGATAATAATACACTATGTAAAAATGTTTTGAGGTTATAACTTAGTATTGTGCAAGGAACAGTGTGAAAACATAAATTTATTATTTGATAATCTGTCCCTGTTATCATAATTTGTGTAAAAAAAAAAAAAGAAACATTGAGTTTCATTCCCTCAACTTTAATTTCAGAGTTTTTTTTTTTTTTTTTTGGTAAAACTGTAAAGTATGTGTTTCTAGGTTGCAGCCAGACCAGAAAAAGCCTATTCTGAATGATGAAGTTGTGATAATGGCATCAATAATAAATTCATACAATGTGGGCCTGAAATATGAGGACAAAAATCATTTAAATGAACTAATTCTGTAGGTTCCCGTGGGGCTTTGAGTCTGCCGTTATTCCACACAATCTATTGTTTATTTGTTCCTTTTTCTCTGAATTGTGAGCCATCACTTTAATGTGTCATATTGTCCTTGGCTGTGCGAGGCAAGGGTAAACACAGCAAAATTGCCTCTGCGTCATGCCACTTTTTTGGGCAGTGATGGTTTAGTTGGTCTCCTTGACAACTAAATCTAAATCCTAAGAAAAACAGCCCAGACAGAAACCCCTCTCAAGTGCCAGATAGCATCAGCGCAGGTATTCGGCAGGCATTCTTGTCCACAATGGCTTTTAATGGATAGGGCCTGTGGTGGGGAAACAACAGGGTGTCAGACTTCCCTCCCTGAGGAGTTTGCTGCTCGATCGTTTACCCCTGCTGTTCACTGCCAAGTGTATTATCCTGACGTGAATAGAGCATCTACAGGTTTCTCCTCAGGCAGTTTGCACTGGTATTTGGGGAGGTGAAGTCATTTGTAGATGATTCATCACCGTGCCCAAGGAAGTGTTCATATCTAGGTCCTCCAGAAGCGCAGCGCCGTCGCATGATCACAGACTCTCTGCGGTGTGTCTCTGATGATAAAGACATCTGGTCTGGCCTTTTATAATACGACTGCATGAAAAAGCCAAAAGAAGCAGCTCAGTAAAGACTCTTTGACAGGATGTGCAATACAGGTTTATCCATCCTTACCCTCTAACTAACTATATATATATATATTGCTCTTGGCCCTTTACATAATTAAAAATAAAGTGTGTTGCATCATGGCGCTTTATGTACAGACAACTGAGACCTTGTTTGAGTCATTTTTTGATACAGATTGGGTTCTGGGTAAAAAAAAAAAAAATAATAATAATAATTGCTGGGTTTTGGGTTAAACATTTAATTGAAACATTTAACCCAACGGCTGGGTTAGTCCATATTTGACCAAAAATTGGGAGTTGAAAAATCACAAACTTTTTTAGAGTGTAAGAGACTTCTTTTAAAAACATTAAATATCTTTCTAATGCCAAATATTCGAACATGTTATTTATATATATATATATTTCTACAAAATATTTATACTCTCTTTTACTTCATTAGCTTCAGTCATGATTCTTCCAGCTGTGCAGCCTCCAGATTTCCCGTCAGGTTGAGATAATATTATATTACAGTTATTCTACCTTAAAATCATCCATCAAGCACTGACAAGAACAAGCTAAGCGCATAAAATTCATTAAAATCAAATCAAGGAATCACACAATGACCATCAAATCCCTTCGCTGTGTTTTTTGTTCTTTGGATTTCCCCCTGAATATCTGACTCAGTACTATTGTACATTAAATATAATATCAAATTAATGCCGAGACATACAGACAGAGGCTCCAGGACCGAGCGACAAACCTCGACTGAACAAAAGACTGGGTCTGTTTAGACGCCCGATAGATCCAGTAAATCCTTAAGCTGATCCATTTGCTCTAACTAGTAATTTGCTCACCATATTATGAACCTGTATTTAAGCCCAGCTTTTCAAAATGTGCCACATGTGATTTGGAGCAGCCACAATCAATCTGTGAGGCTTAGTGCATAAGCGAAAATAACAAAATCTTTAATAGATTAACAATAAAGCCTCTCTTTTTTTCCCACCACAAATCTCAGTATGTGCTTTTGCAAATTGTACAAACACAAGCACATTGTCAGTCTGCCAAACATTGTAATTTCATAGCTTGGAGCTGCATAAATCCTATATTTAAACACAGTTGTCTCATTGTCATTGCATTCAGCAAAACAGATTGATAACGTTTTCCACAGTCAAAGCATTACATGGCAACTGTTTTTCAGCCTTATACTGCAGATTCCAGTTTGAGGGATGCATGCTCTACAGATTGAGCACTGGGTCTGTATTTTTATTGTTATGCATTATGGTGTTCACTGTATCTGTCCAAATTCATCAGAAGGGAACATGATAAGGGCACAACTGAGCTCCCACATGATATAAGCTTCTCACAGGGTCTGGGGACGAAGTGGACCACCCATAAAAATGTTATTGCAGGTCCTGTGAAGCTCTGCAGCAGCTCTCAATCTGCGCCCCCTCATTGTTCCCACTCACTAGGCATCAGTGGCACTGATCAATAAACACTATCCTATGCCAGTATGCAACACTTAGTCTTTGTGTGGGTCAGCTGATTCATGGACACTGCATCCTATAATTACATTAAATTGAGTGCAACTGTTCATTGACATGCCGTGCAAGACTGCGCTTCTGAGCTACTCCATGCCTGAACTGGACACTGGACTTTAGATATGTTCTCTGACTATCTTAAGTGATCTATAAATGATGGAGCAAATAGCCAATGGCTCAGAGATGCTGTAATGTTTTAATTGCACTTTTTAAGAATTGCATTGCTAAAAATGTATTCACTCTCACACAGGTCAAGATGTGGATGAGTTTATTTCTTCATCAGATTTGGAGAAATGTAGCATTGAATCACTTGTTCATAAATGGATCCTCTGCAGTGAATGGGTGCCGTCAGAATGAGAGTCCAAACAGCTGATAAAAACATCACAATAATCGACACCACTCCAGTGACTTGAAATAAAGTTATCATTTGTTCTTCACATTTCACAACAGATTGTTTAGTAAATTATTCTTAACATGCTGCCGTTTTTTTTTTTTTAATATCTTTTATTGAAAGTTTCAACACCAGTCGAATTTGAGTGATTTTTACAAAGAGTGATGAGGATGGGAAGTGATCTTTACAAATACTGGATCTTTATTGGTGCAAAAAAAACTTTGCAGACTTCATACAGTAACTTCGAAAAACATAATATAAAAATCTGCATTTCATGGCCCCTTTAATTTAGATATGCTTCAGCAAATGTGCATTTACATGTATTCATTTAGCAGATGCTTTGATCCAAACTGATGTACAAAAATGTAAGTTAGGAACAGTATCTATATAAGAAACCCAATGAGATCAGGCTGCTGGGAGTTAACACTGGGACATCCACTAAAACATGATTTCCTAATTAAGCTTAGCAGTGACTTTCTGTCGAAATGTAAATCAATTTATCTTAATTAACTGATTTGTATGTCATAATTTATGACCGATATTAGTAACATGTCAAGGTATTGATCTGTTAGGAGCCACATTTTGGCCAGGCATCAATGGTTTGATGTCCTGGAGTCAAAGAGAGCCACAAATAGAATCACAGTGCATTGATCAGGGGACTGTAGGCCCTTGACTGGAATACATTCAGCTGAAATACTGTGAAGACTGTCTGCACTGTCACAAACAGACATGTACTAAGCCCTCTGAATCATTTCAAGATGGCACATGAATAGAGTCCTGTGAGGATTGTTTCTGTGTGACAGTGCTTGACTTCTGTCACAGATGTGTTTAGTTTACATGAAGGAGGGCAAGGAGCAAAATGACTTTTCCTGCTTTACGTACGCAACTGTTTTCAATTACTGTGCTCCTCAGCTCAAGCAAACACTTTCCTAAAAAGAGATGCACATAGATGCTACAGGCTAACCAGCCCTTCCCATCACAAGTCTGTGGCCATCTGGGACATACTGTATATATCACTGGATTCACATGGACATTTGCCAAGAATTTGCTTGAGAAACATAAAGGACAATTTTTGTTGGTTTACCAGCAATTTTCCACTGAACTAAATACCAGGCGTGTGAAACAACAAGCTTCTACTGTGAAAACACTCTCTGAACTGAAACAATATTTCAACATATTATTCTAATAAACACATTTTCTGAACATTTTCCCAATTAAAATGGTGTAGATGAAAATCAATTATCACCGTATCCAAACAGCGTATTATGTTGCAATCTACGGAAAGAGAAATAAAAGGCATGTCCTTTAAATTCTTTTAAAATATTTAATGCATACAATTAGCAAAAAAAAAAAAAAATCAGTTGAAATCATTTTTGGAAATTCTGATATTAAGAACTAGGTATCAGTGCTGTTTTGAAACAACACCAGTATCTATGATAACATCCTAAACTGTAAAATGACCATAAAAGCAATGATTTCAACAACTTTACAGTTCTACTAAACACAAGTTTTGACAAAAACAAAAGTTTAATAGAGAGAAACCTCACATTTCAGCCTTTTTAAAGAAAAACGGATGAGTCAAAATCTTAAACAAACATGTATTTGATTTATAATGGGTCTGAACTAAACACACAAGCTGAATACAAATCTAATTCAAAATAGAAATACAGTGGTTACACCTGTACACTGCACTTGTAAATAGCACTCTATTATACAAAGGTATGAACAATAAAAATAAAACACCATCAAAACTCTTCTTAAGACAGTTCCAGCTAACAGGGAATGTTTTCAGAACTTTGGATAATGTTAATTCTAATGCAAATGCCAAGCTAAAAGAAAGCCTTGCCACACCTGCTTCCACCCCAGTTGGCAGCAATGAATTAAAGATTATTGACAATTTGAAAATTTACAAGCGCGAATCTTTCGTGATTCGTGATCCCACTCCGAACTCCCGAACTGATTCAAATGAATTGCGATCCCCAAACTGACTCAAATGATTCGCGAACCCGCTACAAACTCCAGAACTGATTCAAATGATTCGCGAACCCGCTCCGAACTCTCGAACTGATTCAAATGATTCGCGAACCCGCTCCGAACTCCCAAACTGACTCAAATGAATCGCGATCCCCATAACTGACTCAAATGATTAGCGATCCCAATCCGAACTCCCGAACTGATTCAAATGATTTGCGAATTGAATAATGCTACCCATATGCTTCCATAGATTTGAACTCCCGAACTGACTCAAATGATTCGCGATCCCGCTACGAACTCCCGAACTAATTCAAATGATTCGCAATCCCCAAACTGATTCAAGTGATTCGCGAATCCGCTTTGAACTCCCGAACTGATTCAAATGATTTGCGATCCCCAAACTCTAATAATTTACAAAGTATTAATATACTATAATATTGTGTTGTTGTTGTTGCTATAAAAACAGACCTAAGCCATCAATAGCCTTTAAAATGGCTTAAAATGCATTATATATAAAAAATAATGAGGCAATAATGATTGGTTAATAATAACACTGTTAAAATACATAATGTAGGCAAATACAAAATAAACAATTTATGTACATGTTATAACAAATGCCATGTGATTGTTGCTGTTACACTTACAGGACAATCACATCCTTGTTTAGGCTACTGACCAAACATTTCATTCAAATATTCACTTAATTTTTCATTTTTGGACTTCAGGAACCATATTCGTATAACATCTTAATCTAAATGTAGTCTAGACTGGTTGAGTTAGATGGTGATTAACACTAAACAGTAGAAAATCAGTCTCCCCATCTGGAAATGTCTTTTGCTGTTAAAATCTTGTGTTTCTTATAACAAATTGACATATTGATAACACTGAACCTTTTATAATGCTCTTAATTACACGTTGATGCACACTGTATGCATTAGTGAGTGTGGTGGTGCTTATGGGGTATGATCACTTATTCCTTATATGTTTGTAATGTTTGTTATAACTGTTTCAAATGCAAGACATTGATTGCATGAGATTAAGTTTGTAAATGGCAGTCTGTCTCCTTTTATCATCAAACTGTGATAACTGTGACTTAATTCAGTATATATACGTCTGCCATATGTTGCCACCCCTCAAAAATTCCTGCCCCCTTCTCACCACCCCATCAATATTTTTCTAGATCCGCCCCTGCAGGCAGGATTGGTTTAGTGACTAATTCATGCACGAGACAAGTTTAGCCTTCATTCAGAAGCTCAAGAACAGGTTTGAGGATCTCAAATGGTGAGGGAAGTTGACCAGGTCTTTGTGATGGTGTAGCTCGGTCAAGTGCATCCAGTTTGTCATGAAGACAAAGGGCACAACCTTTCCCCTCGCCTCTGGAGCACCAACACCTTCTAAAGATGCTTCATGCAGTCACAGAATACGACAGTATACGTCTGAAGTGTTTTTCTTTTCTTCCTTTCAGTACATGCTTCCCTGACCTGAATAATGTCATTTTTTCTGCACAGCAGGTTCTGTTCGTGGCCAGCCGTCAAAGTGGCCTCATTCATGGGCTGAGCATTACCAAACAAGCCTGCCAATATCTCAGAATTAAGACCAATCTCTTCAGAAATCACTTAAGATTCAAATTGTTCAGATTTTCTGAAGCATTCAAAACAACCAATGTGTTATTTTAAACCCTACATGCAGATTAGTTAGAAAAATGGACTTAAAAAATAAGAAAGCATTCAATAAGGAACAGCTGTGGCAGTCAGATCAGTCCTGCTGTCAGACAGCTGGGCTTCTGCTTTCAGAGCAGATACCTACAGAAGGGCTTCTTAATCAGCTCACCCTTCATTCACTAGTACTATACGACCAGACTTTATCTCACATAGTTAATTGTCAGATGGGGATATTTAGCCATTGGAGAAGAGATTGAAGGCCATCAGCTGCTAGATAAAAAAGGTGTCCATCAATGGAGTCATACACATAATCTCAACCAACACAAAACGGTGTGATAATAATATCCTTGCATTTGCATGCAAAAGCTCCCATTCATATTTAGTGTGAGGTCACCAAAGGATCACTGCTTTATTCTCAATGAGTGAAACTGGAATTATTAACATCTGCCCATCAATGCACAATATTTCTTGTTAAAGAGCTGAATTTATTTTCAAATATCACCATAATCTTATATTAGATCCTTAAGTATTAATTACTTAAAAGTAATCTCTCATAAAATGTTTGCGGATGATTTTCTGCTCCATCTATATGATCTGCCAAATCAGTTGCTGTAAATTTAGGTTGATTTTAAATATATAAACTAAACATAGATAAAATAAATATAGATAAAAAGTAACGAAGAAACGCATTATTGTAATGCATTAACTTTCCCCAACACTATTGAAGCTTGTCAGTCCCTCATCACCATCCACGTTCACTGTGTGGAAAAGAGCAGCTCGGACATCGTTACACTTCTTCTTTTTTTAATCCAAAGAAAAAATGGATGTCAATGGGATGTCATAAAGGTGAACAAATAATGACAGAATTAAATAATGACAGATTTGTGTTTGTTTGTTTTTACACCCATATTGATTTAAAAATCTGGACAAGCACATGTATAAAGATACATCTCAGTGTATATTTATTATTATTATTATATCTGTTCATCGTAACATACTGGATATCAAGGATTACTTGACTCTCAGTTGACAAGAGTCCAGTCCCTGAAGGACTGAAAGCTGTTCTTACACGGGGCAGGATGAAGCTGTGTTGCAGTGAGAGTTCATCTAAGATCTGCAGTGTATGCTGGGACACACATTCACCTCCTCCTCCTCCTTCACAAGGACAGCTGTCAGTGCAGCTCGACTCGTCTGACAGTAGGCTGTGATTGATAGGGACGGCAAGGGGCAAGGGAGCATCGGCGAATGCCAAAGGCTGATGCTAACTGGCCCTGATGGAACTGACAGAGAAGAGGCTTTACAAATCAGTGCTCACTGATGGACATCATCCTCAGATTAGCCACACGCTAGAGATAAAACATACTGGCAATGTCAGGTCCATCGCAGCAATAACACTGTAGAGTAATTACTGTAACCCTCAATGCAATGAAAAGGCGATCAATATTCGGTTCAATGCTGAATTGATGTTCATTGGTCAATCTTGTGATGATGTAAGACCAACAAACCCATCGTAAGAAATGACAGTAATACGATAAGTTACAATCAGGACGGGAAATGAACTTGCTTCCCCACAAGTCACTGTGACTGATGAATGTTGAATTTTACCAGCCATGCGGAACTGAACAAATTCACAAAGCATTAAATCCTGACATCTGTTATTATTGCTGCTTCTTTTACTTTTCTAAATATCAGAGTGCTCTTTAAACCTTAAAGGGAAAGTTCACCCAAAACTGACTTGGCTTTCATAGCATAAAAACAAAGTCTTGGCTATCATCAACTGTTTGGTCACCAATATTATTCAGAATATATTATTTTGTGTTCAACAGAACAAACCTATACAGGTCTGAAACAACTTGAGGGTGAATAAATAATGACAGAAGTTTTATTTTTGGGTGAACTAGAACTTTGAACTCTTTAAGCTGATATCAAACACAAGCTTAGTGAAAAAGAAGCTAGTTTTCTTTTGTGTTCAAAATGTTCTTGACATTGGGCTCACAGCTCTACTTGATGGTGGCTATCTGTCCACACTCAGAAAAAAATAAAAATAAATAATTAAATAAATAAATACTAGTGCTGTCAAAATTAGCGCGTTAACGCATTCGATTAATTTGAAATATTTAACGCGTTAAAATAAAATAACGCAATTAACGCGGTTGCAGTTTTTTTTATTTCCAGTTGTGGCCTATGTGTGTTCAACGTGCAAAGAAATATGGATAAGACCAAGGAAGGACTTTTAGACGGAAAGTTTCAGTATAAAACTCTGCCGGATTACTCTTCAGTCTGCCACAAGAAACATTACTCTTCATTTAGTCTGCCACAAGAAACAGCAACATTAAAATCATGAACTCAAATGTCATTGTTTAAAAAAAAAAAAAAAATGACTGTAACAGTGCGTAAATCAGACCTTTCTGTAACGCTAAAGTTAATAAGCTTAAACGAAATAATTGTGTAGCGGAGTATTTTTTGTACACAGTGCGAACTGTCAATCACTCCTGTGCGCGTGCATCACTGTCCTCCTCGCAGCTGCAGCAACTTGCGCTCTCTCTCTTCATCAAGCTTTAAAACAAAAAGGGGACAAAAAGATCATATTGTCTTTGTGCATAGGCTATAGATTAATTAGATAAATAAATATCTAAATTTGTGCCTTGCCGTCTACGGTATTTTTTTAGAACTTAGAAAAAAGATGCTGCAGCCAATGAACAGCCAGCGGGGGCTGCAGGACGACTCAACCTCCGCAGACAGTTTTTAATCTTTATCAGACAATAAATACTCAAGATTTTGCTTTAGTATAACTCACAACGAGTTTCACACACCTTCTCCGGCCACGTTGAGTTGTTGACACTTAACAGTGGGAAAAGCGACACATGCGCTATTCACTTGTGTAACTTAAGGGTGAATGGGTAATGTAGTTTCTGCTCTGGGTGGGATGAATTAGGAAGCTTGCATTGTGAAGGGCGCTCTGAAAATCGGCAGTGCAGGTGAAAGATTAAAACCTCTATTAAAACAGATGTCCAAATGAGCGTACCGGTACGCTACAAGCACGTTCTGGGCGCACGGAGAGGTGGCGGTACGCTCAAGAGCTGTATTTGGAAGTGGCGGTACTGAGTACTGGTGCGTACGGGCCCACTTAAAGCACTGGCAATGACTATACTTTGGAATTTTTTTGCAGTCCACTTAGAATTCAACATGGAAATCATTTTTGTTTTTCATTGGCATTGATTGTTTTGAAATTCAAATGGTACTTACATGCCTGTGTTTTTATTTCTGTAAAAAATATGGCTTTCAAGCCAACAGTTAATTTGGAGGATATTGATGGTTTATTGCAGGTATGTTGTTTACATGAGAAAATCTGTGTTACAAGTTAAACAAAAATTCCAATAAACAATCATATTTTGAATTTAAATATTTTGAATTTAAATTTAAATGTCTTGAGTTTACATTAATTATTTACATTTTACATTTACATATCCAAAAAGTTTCAGTCTTTTAATTGCGATTAATCGCGATTAATCGCGATTAATTTTTAAAAATTGTGCGATTAATTAGTTAATTTTTTTTAATCGATTGACAGCACTAATAAATACACATATACATAGTAAAAAATATTTTAACAAATGTTTCAAATCAGATTTATTAAAATATACATAATTTTGCTAAGCATAAATTAATGCCTAAGGAACTGCTTTGCCATTTACCAAACTGTTTAAAACAAATTTGGGGTCAGTATGAATATATATATATATTTTTTAAGTCTCTTATGCTTGCTAAGGTTGCACTCAAAAACACACCAAACTGTAAAATGGTGTAATATTATTACAATTTAAAATAACTGTTTTCTACATGAATGTATGTTAACATATGATTTATTCCTGTGATACAAACTAGATGCAAAGCTGAATTTTCATCATCATTACGGCAGTCTTCACACTGTCACATGATGTCACACGGATTTGCTGCTCAAGAAACATTTGTGATGTTGGAAGTGGTTGTGCTGCTCAATAATTTTGTGAAAATTGTGATACTTCTCGGAGTCTTTTGTTAACAGAAAGTTCAAAAGAACAGCTTTTATTTGAAATAGAAATTTCCGTAAGATTGTCTTTAATGTCACTTTTGATCAATTTAATGCATCATTTGCTGAATAGAAAAAGTAATATCTTAAAAAAAGATCTATTTTTAAAGAGAAATTAAAAACCAGAACTGAATCAGAGTGGAATCTGTTCTCATGTTCCCTTTTGAGTGCTGTGAGATGAACTGGCTCAGATGAGCATTATGTGAAAATCAGAGAGCAGAGCAAAGAGACTGGAGAGAGGAACTGCTTTAATCCTTAAACTCAATTCTGTGAAATCAGCTCATAGTGTCCGACCGGCTCCTGGCACTGGAGGGTGATGGCGGTTTTGGGGCTCTGGTTTTATGAGGGTTATAAATAATCTTTCTAGGACAGAAAACAGTATGATTTTTAATCAGCTTACCAGTGGCAATCAAAATGTCTTCTTAAATGCAAATTTAAGAATGAATAACTGTGAAACCATGAGGAAAAAGCAAGCACGATAATTACAAAATGAAGAATAATTGCAGTATCTTCATCACAGCTTGACCCAACACCAGATTATCAGATGAACTTTAAAATCTCTATAGTTTCTAATTCTGATGACGATCTCTTAGATCTTAATTCAGCCTCTCTTATCTCCACTTAAATATGCCATTGGTCTGATAAAAAAGAGAAAAAACTGTCTGGTTTCTCCAACAGCAGGTGTAATGTGAAAGCCCTCGGCGTGATTCAAGGTTCAACTAGATGTACATACAAATAGTTGGGTTTGTGACAAATAAATAGCAGGAGTCTTAAAGAGAGCTTGTGTATAGTAGGCCTGGCCTTACTGGAAGATCATTACTTTATGCATTCGTTTGTTTGCTTCCTGATTACACCGGTTCTGAGCCATTAACTCCTGCTTATGAAATGGACCGTCAACTGGACCTGCAACCAAAGGCTAAAGCCCTGAGTTTGAGCTCAACACAAAACCTAACGCTTGGGGACAAAGGTAACAAGAAAATGAACTAAGAAAACTTAATTCTGTCGAAGTCAAGAGATACATCAAGAGATACAGCCCGTGTGGGTGACATGACTTTTTATTCATCAAATAATCCTGAAAAAAGTATTACAGCTTCCAGAAAAATATTAAGCATCACAACTGTTTCCGATATTCATAATAAATCAGCATGTTAGAATGATTTCTGAAGATCATGCGACACTGGAGCAATGATGCTGAAAATACAGCTGCGCATCACAGGAATAAATTATATTTTAAAGTATATTAAAATAGAAAAATGACTTCTTTAAAACACATTAAAATCTTACTGATTCCAAACGTTACAGAAACTCAATAACTAAAGTTTGAAATAATTGTGCAACATGTTTTCAAAGATTTGTTAGATTTATGCTTAAAAAAAACAAAATAAAACAAACAACAACAACAAAATAAGTATTTGCTTTGCAAGAAAATGTATCTAATGTTTCAAGATATTTTCTATGAAAATGATTAAAGCATGTACTGTCGTTCGGCAGCGAGATCCTCAGTTCATCTTGTGTGTTTATGTAAAAATGTCATTAGCATCCCCAAATTGCATTGTGTTTATAACTTAGAGCGAGTTAATGCAAATCATTTACATTATGAATTACGCAGCACTATGATTAATTATGCAGACCCTCACACATACAAATCCACAGTACAATGCACTTACACAATTACAAAAACACCATCAAACACATACTATAATAAGTGGGTCAAACAGGGATGTCAGCCGCTCAATCAATTCCAGGATGAGGTTTTTATAAGTGGGTTTATGATGCTGTGTAATGAGGTCTACTGAAGCTATAGAGGGATGCACAGATAGTTAAAACAGAGAGGAGCACAGGACAGAATGGCCTTCAGGGCAAATCAGCTGCTTTCCTTTGGCTGTCGAAGCCCTGGTTCTTACATCATGTGCAGCTGTGTGCTTGCAAAGAGATTTTAAAATTGAACTGGGAGCATTTCAGTAAGGAAGAAGTGTGTGTCCTTGATTACACATAGAGGAATCGGGAGTGAGTGTATTTCTGAAGAACTGTGTAGGATTAATTACGAAAAAATGTATGCATGCATCCTAATTTAATTAAGATCCAGATTTAATTAATAGGCTTAGATTAAAGACTTTGCTATTATTTGGACTTCTTTAATTGCTTATTTTTTCTCAATGAATGATTTCACATAATTAAATGTCTTACTATTACACAATTATTTTATGTTTCATTTTGCCATTTTTTTTTTTTTTTTGCCATTGCTACATATCAAATATGCCAAGTCAGCATATTAGAATGATTTCTGAAGGATCATGTGACGCTGAAGACTGAAGTAATGATGCCAAAAATGTAGCTTTGATCACAGCAATTAATTCACTTTAAAATATTAATAATATTTGAGAATTTGATGATTAAATAAATGTAACATTAGTGAGAAACTTCCTTCAAAAACATAAAAAAATACTGACTCCAAACCTTTGAATGCTAGTGTATGTATATACGTACATACACATACACATACACATACACACACTTACACACACACACACACACACACACACACACACACATACACACTTACACGTACACACACACACACACACACACACTTACACACTTACACTTACACGTACACGTACACATACACATACACATACACATACACATACACATACACATACACATACACACTTACACACTTACACATACACATACACATACACATACACATACACACTTACACACTTACACATACACATACACATACACATACACATACACTTACACTTACACATACAGTATAGGTGTGTGTGTCGGTGTGAGTTGACAGCTAAAAAAAATATAAATTACATTTCAATGTGGAAATGGAACGAAGCAGTTAGTTGTAAGTTTTTGTCCCTCCCTGAACTCCATGCGAGACATCACCTGAAAATGGTGTTGAATATTCGCAGAAGTAACCAAACTGCCAAAATGTCTTCAAGGGCACAGAGGCACCTGATCTGGAAAGTTTCAAAAGATCTAAGAAAAACTTTCTAGCATCAGCTAAGGTCAGTATTCATGACTCACTCATAAGAAGAAAAATGAATCAAGAATGAGTAGCACGGCTGAAAGCATTGCACACCAAGAGGAACATGTTTGCTCAGAAGCTCAGAAGCACCTGGATGATACCCTAGACTTTTGTGAATATATATCTTCAGATGAATCAAAATGAAACTTTTTGAAGGACTCAAGTCATGTGCTGTAAAGCGAATGCAGCTCTTCACTGTGTGCTTGTTAGGAGATGTTTTTTCTGCACTTGGATCTGGGCGAAACATGAACTCTGGTATATGACAGACTATTATTAAACAGAATATCTTACAAACAGTGTGTGAGCTGCAACTAGTGTAACTAGGGAGCAGAACAATGATCCAAAACTCAGAATGATTTAAAGTGGGCTTTAGTTCTGACTTGAATCCTATCGAGACGATGTAGGACCTGAAAAGAGCCGCTCATGCTTGAGGATCCACCAATCTGAGAAAGTTCTGCAAAGAGACTTGCACAAGATTCCTCAACAGAAAAATGTATAGGTGATTTGCAGTTACTCCTGATGATTTGAGTCTGCATGAACATTTTCAATGAAAGAACAAAATAAACCATAAAATGCTTCATTGTGTTTACACACATTCCCTTTGTACCATATCTCATTTTCAATATTAAAGTTTTTCTCGAATTTAGTTCCAATATAATACCACAGGACAAACATTGAGAGGATTTTTTTTTTTTCAATTTGAAAGTTTTTATACTATCATTTCTCATAACACCCATTGTACACTACCATCTAGCATAACTCAGCCCATAAAATACAGTGACAATTTAATGTCTACAAACAGTGTGGAAAAGCGGAACAACATTTGAGCACCTGTAAACGCATTACTGCATCCAAACATATCATTTTAGCACCTGTGAAAGTTTTAATTCACACAAAGAACATGACGCTTTTCCCAACAACTTCTTCACCAAGTTTCTGGCAGCTCCGTCTTCAGTTATCTCAGGAAATGATTAAACTGACTTTGCTATGCTGTTGACAAAGACGAGCAGGAGCCTATGCCGGGAAAATGATTAATGTGGTGAACCGGCACCTAATGTCCAATGTGCTGCCAACTCAAATTTAGAAACCACGTCATCCGACCATTCTCTTCCAGTTCAAATCCACCTGATAGTTCATGACTGGCACACAAGAACCCATTTATGACACAACAGCCTAATGACAAAGTGTTTGTTTTCCCTGTGCTAGGAATCTGTAGTATCTTACTCCCTCCACCCTACAAACCATTTAATGAGACAAACACGGCAGATAAAGGGAGAGGAGTAAAATTAAACCGAAATGTCTGTCAAATAAAGACGTAATTGTGTGGCTTATCAAAGATACAGTGTTTGTTTGATAGAGCAGGGCTCATTGAGACGATGTGTTCAGCAGCTGTGGATATTAAACACAACTTTTAGAAACCACAGCAACATGTTTGTTTAGCGCCTGGCATATTAATCGTCTCCTTCAGTCCCATTCTTACTGATGCTATTCCTGGCCGACTAAAGGTCTGAGACATGAGTGGGCTGCCCTTTTGCCAAGCCCCTCCCCTCAACGGTAGCAACTGGCATATTGTTCGCTGAGCAATCCAATAATGTTCTTCTTTCTGTCGCACAGCAGGATGTCATGTAAATTCAGAAGTGGCCCATTCATAACAACCAAGCATCACAGATTGCCTTTGTATTGTGTCTCGTCATTCACTGGGATAAAGAATGAGCACTTCTATTTTGGATTTTGGATTTGTTAGGGGAACTGTGGGAGCGCAGGGCGAATTATCTGCATGATCAATCCTCCTGCGAAACCTATAGAAGCCTGTTTCCACCACTGAATAAACAGTTTTAAAAAAAAAAGGTATTGCAACTTTTTTCTTATATTTAGCAATTCTGTTTTTTTTCCCTCTCTCTCTCTGAATTGTATAGTATAAACTTATAATTGCATGAAAAGAAGTCAGAAATGCAATAGTATCTGGCAAGTGAGAATTGCAAGATATAAACCCGTAATTCTGTAATTTTTCGCAATTGCGATTTTACATCTGGTATTTCTGACTTTTTCACTAAGAACTGATTTAAACTCACAATCCTGACTTTTTTTTTCTCAAAACTGCAGAATATAAAGTTCTAATTACATGTTATAAAGTCAGAGTTGTGAGATATAAGCTCTAAATTAAAAAAAAAAAAAAAAAAAAGTCGGAACGGAAAGATATAAAGACACAAGTCTGCCTTGTTTCTCGGAATTGCATGAAAAAACTTGTGAGTTCTAAAGTCAGAATTGCAAGAGTTTATATTTCACAATTCCAACTTTTTTCTCGCAATTGGAAGTTCATATCACACAATTCTTAGAAAAAAAAGTAATAATTGTGAGTAACTCACAAATAACTCCCTACAAACCAGCCCTCATCTGGAATAATGAAATTCCAGAATAAGTATAGGGCCCATCGGATTGGACAAGGAAGAAAGCTTTGATGTGAAACCCTTGACATTTAGCCATGTCTACCCCACGCAGATACTCCCACATTGACTGTGTGATAAACTGAGAACGGTTTATCCACAATCTTTATCCAGAAATGTCAAAGGCACCTTGTCATATCTTCGAAACCCTGATGTAAGGCCTTTCCTGTGGCTTAGAGAAGTGTCTGAATTTGCTTTAAGGCTGTTTTTTTGCTTGGTGCAAAGTCGATGACGATTATGCCCCCTTCTCCTGCCCCTGCTGATCTCTTTTCACATAATACTATTTTAGGACTGAACCCACGTTACACTTGTACCATCAATGTGAGTAGCTACCACCGAGAGTATGTTTACTAGTATAACCAGGTAATGACAGAACAATGCACTGTTCTGTTCATGTCTCATTGGATTTATTACCAAAAGTATAAAGTTTGTGCAGGGACATAGCTATAGTCCATGACTTTGATGGCAAGCACACACTGGTGAATATTTGCTGCAGGACATATGAAGATCAGTGTGTGAGAGATGTGTGAAAGAAATAAAGCCACCCAAACCACAAATATTGTACAGTAGAGACTATGAAACTGAACTGAACTGACAAACAAGTCACAATAAGCTGACCTTATACGTGTAGCATGCAATAAACAGTTATTGTAGGCTAATTTAAATGAGTATCACATTTTGAGTGACTTTTGTTTATTTTTCAAGCTCTTTATAAACATTTTCTTTCTGCTTTCTGGCTGGTTTGTTCTTAAAGGTCTTTGATAACATATCTGTGAAAATACATTTTTCAGAATGAGTGAGATCCAAGTTTGTGTTTGAGATTGTTTAGTCTTCAGACTGAAGGTCTGGAATTCATGGCAGCTTTCATTGGCCAAGGCCCGGCCATGAGGCCGTTTGACCGAAATGTCAAACAACCAATCACAGTTCGTTTCATTCATCATTACTTTCGAGGGTGGATATGTCGCCACAATAACAGACCAGTATGTAAAACTCTCGGACATATATTAAAGATTCTATGCCGCGAACTTTAAGTATTTCACATGCTTTTGTAAATCCTGCATTTAGTTTATCCCGATAAGCACTTGTTGTCACAGTAAACACGATGGATTTCTTCTTTAGTGAGGGGGTTTTGGCGCCACAACATCTTTGTTTCCAGGTGGAATGTTAAAGAACGTGACACACACTTTTCGCGGAAATCCTGTAGAATTCAACCAATCCGATGACGACTTTGACATTCCTGAAGTGTTTCCACTTTTGTGTGCCATATGCATCAGACGTTTAGACAACGGTCTGTGGGCGTAAGGTCTGAAGGCTGAGACTAGAGGCTGTTTACCAGTTGTTGAACCAGAACTATTTAAAATTATATATATATTTGTATATTTGTACCAAATTTGAGAGTAAAAGTGGGCATTTTCCACCCACTTCAAAGTAAACAAAAATTAGTATTTGATCATATCTAACTAGGGTTTATATCCAACAAAACTCAATAAAAGTATGTAGTTATTTCTGGAAAATTATTTATGTTTCTCTATAAATTGATAACAGTCATCTAGTGGTGAAACTGTGGTATTACATTTGGTTAGATTATTATTTTCCTTTTCACCAGATAACACTGATCTGACCATTTCTTTGGATTTAAAATGTCTTTGCTGAGTTACTCTTTAACTTATATACTGTACTAGTACTTGCGATAGTGAATTGCTGGGGTTTTGTTAAATGTGAGCCAAAATCATCACATTAAAAGAACCAAAGACTACTTTAGTCTGTGTGCACTGAATTTTTTTTTAATACACAGGTTTCACAATTTGAGTTTAATAGCGGAAATAAATGTAAATAACTTTTCCACGACATTCTAATTTATTGAGATGCACTTGTACATTCTTGAAGCCCTATGCAGTTCTATTCAAAACACAGTTCCCTTTTTGCTCTTTTCACTTTGACTAACCCAAAGGAATGAGACACTACTACTGTAGATGACTGACCTGTATGTAACCCTGCATCAGTGATATTTGGCTGAATGCAATAGCTATGTCTCAATGGTGCGGGATACATTTAGAAACAGTATTTTTTTTCTCAGCCCGGCAGCGGCAGACGTGTGTAGCTTTTGTAAAGAAATAACCCTTGTTCAGATGGTTGTAGATTTAGCCCCTGCTCATAAAACACACGCCACACACACATAAATCCATGCAGTGTTTCTGCTGCCTGCCTCCCAGCAAGGTTGTTCTCCTTCTGCGTCTTGTTCACATGAGAGCCACATCATATTGAGATCAGATCAGATCAGACTGGATAGTTAAACAATGCTTTGTAGGTTATGGAAACTATGAGCATGCATTATTGAGTAACATTTTACAGTAAGGTCTCATTTGTTATAATTAGTTAATGCATTCATTTATACTGAATTAAATATAAAGATGTATTCATTTTTAGTTAATGATTGTTAATAGAAATACAGTTATTTATTTATGTTCATTGTATTAACTACTGTGAACAGTTATAAGACTCAATTCAAGAATGAATTAGCAAATTCAAAAATTAATATTAAAAAATTGTTCACCAAAAAGTGAAAATGAGTTGAAAATGTGCTCACCCTCAGGCCATCTAAGATGTAGATACATTTGTTTCTTCATCATTATTGTTTTACCGCCCAGCCCTTGGTGTTTTTCACTTGTGATGTTTTTATCATCTGTTTAGACTCTCATTCTGACGGCACCCATTCACTGCAGAGGATCCATTGGGGAGAAAGTGATGTGATGCTACATTTCTCTACATTTGATGAACAAACAAACTCATCTACATTTTGGATGACATGAGGGTGATACATTTTCAGCATATTTTCATTTTTGGGTGAACTATTACTTTAACTAAGATTAATAAATGCTGTAGAAGTATTGTTCATTACTTCATGTTAACTCATTTAGTATTAATTTAAAGTGTTATTGAAACACTAAAGCTGTGAAAAAATAAATGATTTTGATAAGTACACACTGGTGAATATTTGCTGCAGGACAGATGAAGATCAGTGTGTGAGAGATGTGTGAAAAATGAGTCTTTACACTCCCTGCAGAGTTCATGATTATACCAGGTTTCATAATACAACTTTCCTTCATTCTACAAACCATGGCTGAATAATATCTACAGGTGGTGGCATTTCATTTCGCTCTCTCCACCTACATTGCAACCTACCCACACACTCAATTGGGTCTTCGTCTGTGGGAATAATCTGCGCCATAGTCATGTTACTAGTTCTCAGCAATAGACTGTTTAATCACATGTAACAATGAGCCTGAGATACTTTGAAAACTCCTGGTCCATGCACGTCAAGTTCCAGAAATCGTTTCCTGCAATTCTTTCGAAAATGATTGCCTCTACATATCAAAATATTTGTCTAGCTGGAAAGTGAGGAGAGAGATGGAGTTATAATTGCGATCGAAGAAACCCTATCCCCTGGAGAAGGAGCGAGTAGACTGGGAGCCTCAAGGAGAGACACACGCGCTCAGCAGGGAGTCAAAGGCGCTTTTGTACACTTTACTCTGATGGGAAGCTTGCTTGCTCTATTACTATTGTGCATTTACCTTCCTGATCAGGGTTAAGTAGAGACTGTTCCTCACATTATGGATCACATTAAGAGTAAGTGTGGGTGGACAGGGTGTCTAGTATGAACTGCAGGTGCAGGGAAAGTAAACTATGGGTCTTGAACTTGTTCTTTATGCAAAAATAGTGTCAGGTCTAAGTGCAGATGGGGAGTGTGGGGTAAGCTGTGCCATTTTCTGACCTTTAAATTAAATTGCAGGATAAAGTAGGTATAAGTATACATACTTATGCTGATGATTAGAAGTTTTAAATAAGTAAGTATTATTTATTTATTTTTTAAATAAGTATCTTATGCTCACCAACGCTACATGTATTTGATGAAAATGTTATTTATTCCTGTAATAAGGTGAATTTCCAGCATAATTACTCAAGTCTTCAGTGTGACATGATCCTTCAGAAATCATTCTGATATGCCAATTTACTGCTCAATTATTATAAGTCCTCAATAAATAATAATGGTTCTCATTAGTATACTGAAAATAGATTTTATGCTTAATATTATATATATATACAGTGCTTTAAGTGGGCCGATACACACCGGTACCGCCACTTCCAAATATAGCTCTTGTCTTGAGCATACCGCCACCTCTCCGTGCGCCCAGAACGTGCTTTTAGCGTACCGGTATGTTCATTTGGACATCTGTTTTAATTGAGGATTTAATCCTTTGCCTGCGCTGCTGCTTTTCAGAGCGCCCTTCACAATGCACGCTTCCTAATTCTTCCTAGTTCGGAGTATGAATCATTTGAACCAGTTTGGGAGTTCAGAGCGGGATCGCGAATCATTTTTGTCAGTTTGGGGATCGCAAATCATTTGAATCAGTTCGGGAGTTCGGAGCGGCTTCGCGGATCATTTGAATCAATTCGAGAGTTCGGAGCGGGTTCGCGAATCATTTGAGTCAGTTTGGGGATCGCAAATCATTTGAATCAGTTCGGGAGTTCGGAGCGGCTTTGCGGATCATTTGAATCAATTCGAGAGTTTGGAGCGAGATCGCGAATCATTTGAGTCAGTTCGGAGCGGCTTCGCGGATCATTTGAATCAATTCGAGAGTTCGGAGCGAGATCGCGAATCATTTGAGTCAGTTTGGGG
This sequence comes from Carassius auratus, assembly GCF_003368295.1. Taxonomy (NCBI): domain Eukaryota; kingdom Metazoa; phylum Chordata; class Actinopteri; order Cypriniformes; family Cyprinidae; genus Carassius; species Carassius auratus. The sequence goes on from NW_020527963.1 coordinate 103,263, forward strand.
ATCGCAAATCATTTGAATCAGTTCGGGAGTTGGGAGCGGCTTTGCGGATCATTTGAATCAATTCGAGAGTTTGGAGCGAGATCGCAAATCATTTGAGTCAGTTCGGAGCGGCTTCGCGGATCATTTGAATCAATTCGAGAGTTCGTAGCGGGTTCGCGAATCATTTGAGTCAGTTCGGGAGTTCGGAGCAGGATCGCGAATCATTTGAGTCAGTATATATATATATATATATATATATATATATATATATATATATATATATATATATATATATATATATATATATATATATATACTGATATATATATATATTTAATTATTTGATTTTAATTATTTGATGAATAGAAGGTTAATTGAACAGCATTTATTGAAAATCATTTATAACATTATCTTATGTAGGCTATATATGTTCTCTCTTTTGAACAATGTAATGCATGCTTGCTGAATAAAAGTATTTATTTCTTTATCTTTTACTTTTGAAACCCCCACGTGTATCAATTCATCACAGACAGGTCAATATGATTTTTTATTTATTTTCAAACGGCAAAAATTATGCACTTTGATGGATTAAGGGGTGAAACATCTCTTACCCACTGACACATCTCGCCTGCATTTTTCAGACCTCAGAGTTAATGCATTAGCGCTGATACATTTTTGAACTGTGTGTTTCTGACGACCCTGGTTTAATTCATTTCCTTTTGTCTGTACTTGGTCAATACCAGCAATCCAGCAGTGTTATATAATTTGCTTGTATAATACGCATGTATAGTTGGTTGACATGCAGGAAGCCTAGCTGCTGGACTTCTCTCTGCAGTTTGAAGCCACACAACCTGATTAGTTTTGTCAGCCTGTTTACTCAGAGACAGACAAGATCTACTTCCCACTGCCAAGTAGTAGCAACAGTGCTAACAATCTCTGAGATGCCTTGAGACATTCACACACAACTTTTCATTCACACGCACTTAGCTTACTGCTCGTATTGCACAATTCTAATTGTTTTAATGTTCTCAGCATTAGCTAAGCAGTCTTGTGAAACTGCATTGAAAAAAAAACCCCAACTAAAATCAGTAAAACACCCTTAATCCTCTCGCCCCAAAAGTGAAAAAATTCCTCGCTTAATGTAAAAATTTACTTTTTTTATTTTGTCTGAGAAAGCTTATTGATCCATTTTCATATGTTTTTTTTGTTCATGTTTATGCAGTTTTTTGTGATGCTTATTTTATTTAACTTTTATTTACCTTATTTACATTAATCACTAATTTTATGCAGTGTTTATGTGTGTGTGTGTGTGTGTGTGTGTGCTCTTGTTTTTGTGTCATATCAGGACACAACTCTGTATAATGACATGGGTATGACACATGTCCCCACTTTACAAAATGCTTATAAATCACACAGAATGAGCTTTTTTGAGAAAATATATAAGTAAATGCACAAAGTTTCTTGTGAGGGTTAGGGTTAGGTGTAGGGTTGGCGAAGGGTCATAGACTATAAAAACCATTACGCCTATGGGATATCCCCACTTTTCACAAAACAAACGTGTGTGTGTGTGTGTGTGTGTATCTACAGTAGTATATATAATGTACATACACTTACTCAATATTAACTATGTCTCAATAAATTCCTATTTTGCTGTTATTATAGTTTGTAAGGTAGTTGTTTAGTATGATTAGGGGATCTAAAATATGGTCATGCAGAATAAGTCTTTAATATGTGATTCATAAGTACTAATAAACAGCCAATATGCTAGTAATATGCAGGCTAATACACAACTAGGTCATACCGAGATTTGTTCCTTAAAATACAATGTTTCCTCCATAGAGTATGTTAACCAGTTCAGTTTTTTGGGTTTCTTGGGTTGCTGTAAGTGTAAAGGTAGACCAGAGTCTCAGCAGAGTCTCACATTTCCCACCCTGACCTGTGTCACCTGAGGGTTTGGTTCCAGGGAAACATTTGCACAGAATATAAATTAGTAACTGCAGTCGGCAGCAGCAGCCGCTTCACTGAGATAACAAGTTTGGCTGTATGTTTCAGCTGCTTTAAAGTCAATCCCAATGTTTGCTCGATTTCAAGAGATGCTGGTGAGGTGGTAGAAACCCCATGTTCCCAATCTAGCAAAGTGGAGACATAAAATGTTCTTTCTTTCTTTCTTTCTTATGAGAAAATGAATGTTTGGAGCTCAGATGATAATTCTCTCTTTCGAGGATCAGAGGACTTCAGCTGTGAAGAGACCCGATGTCATTTCAGGTATGTTTGAAGCAGGTGTTCTTTAGTTTAATATGACAAAAATGAAAACGAAGATCATTTAAATTGCACACATTTAGTTTTCTTTTTCTTTGATGTGTATGCAAATGTATCTGAAAACCTGGTCTCATGTATTTGATCAGACATTGTTATTGAAGAGCCTGATGGTTCATTTGGTTTAATGAATTTGATAAAGGCGTATAATAAAGACACAAACACTGCGTGACCTGAGCTGGTGCCACAAGACAGTGTAATTAGCTTGAGATCTCAACAGGTATACAGCACTTGTTAGATGAAGGATGTGTTTAAAGCACAAGGGGCTCTTATAGTAAACTATGCAACCATTCACTTGTCACAAAGCGCCTGCTAGTAAATGCTGTAATTAGCTTAACTTTCTCTTTCGACGGCACATATTCAAAAGTTACTTCGGATTCTGATTCTACTTTTTTCCATGCAGCATGATTCGACCGAGTGGTGCACTCTGCTAAGCCGCAGGTTCTGAACTTCTGAGGTTGTGGGTTCAAATCCAGGGTGGTTAATGTTATGCTGCAGTGTTTAGAGTGTTTAACTCCTAGCCCTAAGGTTGTGGGTTCGAGTCTTGGGCTGGCAATACCATGACTGAGGTGCCCTGCTCCATGTGTGTGTTCACAGTGTGTGTGTGTGTGTGTGTTCACTGCTGTGTGTGTGCACTTTGGATGGGTTAAATACAGAGCATGGGTCCCCATACTTGGCTGTATGTCATGTAGATTTCAGTATATTTAATGTAGATTTTTCCCAAGCTTTTAAAATGATGCACCAACATCATGGTTTTGATTCTTATATTTTCATTTTGGTTGATGTATTGAAACATGGAACTCCAATAGAAAATAAAAAAATAAAAAAATAAAGGCATCATAGAAACACTTTTGATCTTAAAAGTTGTTAGAAGATGCTACAAACGAGTTGTGACATGTTTTATTGTATGATTTTAATTGCATCACGTGTAACGGAGACACTTTTGTTAGTCTCTCTTAATTCCATTTAACTTAGACCATCACAGTATTATGTTGTGATTTCTAATAATGCTGCCCAAATCATATTTCATTTACATGCCAAGAAAGTTATTAAACACATTCTGCACTTTTTGAACATTGCACTGTAAAACTGTTGTATTTTGTACAGAAAGAGTGAAAAAAGGCTACACTGGAACAGAATTGTCGGTGAAGTTTTAAAGAAAGTGGCACATTAAATTAAACATGATATTTTGTAATCTCTGCTTCAAATAAATATATTTATTATTATTATTATTATTATTATTATTATTATTATTTGCAGTGCATGTATAGGGGGAAAATTGCTATATGGTGAAAAACTCTAAATGGTTTAATATCACATAATATGTAATTTTACTCTAGCAACTAGTAAATTTATAGTTTTTGCAAATAGAAATTCTGAATTACAAAATAATTATATTGAATTATAAAATCAGTAAAACCAATAGATGCCCTTAATCCTCTCTTCCCAAAAGTGAAACAATTCCTCGCTTAAAGTGTAAAAATTACCTTTTTTGTCTGAGAAAGCTTATATTGATCCATTTTCATATTTATTCTTTTGTTCATTTTTATGTAGTTTCACAAACAAGTGTGTGTGTGTGTGTGTGTGTGTGTGTGTGTGTGTGTGTGTGTGTGTGTGTGTAGTATATATACTATACACACACACTTACTCAATATTTACTATGTGTAGCAGCCCCTTGGCGTCGACAAACGAGACAGAGAGTTTCGACGGGTGCTTAATCTTCTTTATTTCGCTCGCTTTGAGCGCCATTAACCTTGACTTCGAGAAACGTTGTGTTGTAGCACCGTGAAACTATATAAAGAAACAATATACTCATAAATAAAAAACTTATGTACAAATGACAGATTACTTAAACAAATACACATTTACAGATACCCAAAAGGCAAATAAATTATTACATACATGAGAAATTAACCAAAAAGAGCGACAAATAACACGTGCCATACGAAATTATATATTACTTTAAAATACAACATGCAAAACACACAATAAAGACACATACCTCGCTCCGCTTGCCAAAGGGTACTAGATGAACCAAAACGTAAAGTGCATCCACTTTTTACAATATATATTTCAAACTTTTGTAAACGCCATGTGAGAACCACAATGTGCTCCTCGTCCGCACCTTTCTTCTACCTGCGTTACAGCTTACGTTACGTAGAGAGCGTGCGTGCGCACACACAACACATTTAAAGTGACACACACATACATATTTTTGCGGTCATTTACACTCCCACCAATTATGAGATGATGAAAGAACAGAACAAACTGTGAATGAATCAGAACATGATTTCTGCACATCAATATGACCGCCTTCACAGTTTTATGCATGTGAAGTCTAAAATGTTAGGTTTTATAGAACTTAATTACATGGTCTGATGCAATGATATCACAAAGCAGTCGCTGATTACTCATTTTCAATAAGTACCACCAATTTTTGGATGGGCCTTTCAATGACTGTGGGCTTGGAGCGTTGATTTTGTTTTCGCTCCCCTAACTGCAACTTAACTCGCCTTACAAGACCATCACTTCCTTCACTGGTTTCCACCACTCGGCCTAATTGCCACTGACCTCTGGGAAGCATATCATCTTTGATGATTACAACATCATTCACTTGAAGGTTACGGCGAGGAATATGCCATTTCTGACGTGCTGCAATGTTGAGAAGGTATTCCTTCTTCCAACGACTCCAAAATTGTTCGATTAGGTATTGAACTCTGCGCCATCTTTTAGTGGCATACACATCTTGTTTTACAAACTTTCCTGGAGGTGGAAGAGCAACATCAGATTTCATCATTATCAGATGGTTTGGGGTCAATGGTTCGAGTGAATTTGGATCATTAATCCCATCTACCGTTAGAGGGCGGCTGTTTACAATGGCCATTGCTTCATAGAACAGCGTTCTGAGTGATGCGTCATCAAGCCTGCCTGGGCATAAAGCAAGTGTGGCATTGAGTACATTTCGCACAGTACGTATCTGGCGCTCCCAGACACCTCCAGCATGGCTTGCAGAAGGAGCATTAAAGACAAACTCGCATTGCCTTTCTGTAAGAAAGATCTCTAAGGCGTTGGTGTCAATCTCTTTCAGTGATTTTGCGAATTCATTTTTAGCTCCAACAAAGTTAGTGCCGTGGTCACACTGAAGTTTGCGAACTGCTCCTCTGAGGCTGATAAAGCACCTTAGGGCATTGATAAAGGAGTCTGTAGATAGGTCCTCAATCATTTCAATATGGACTGCACGAGATGATAGACAAGTGAATAATAGGCCATATCTCTTAAGCTCCTTACGAGCTCTCTTCACAATAAATGGCCCGAAACAGTCCATACCACAGTACGTGAATGGAGCGGAAACCTCAACACGTTCTCTGGGAAGTTCTGCCATACGCTGTTCTTCAGCTGGTCGTCTGAGTTTCCGACATTGCACACACTTGTTTATGAATTTAGCGACGGACTTACTGCCTCCAATGATCCAGAATCCATTCATTCTTAACTCCATTTGAGTTTGGCTTCTTCCCTGGTGACGAACTTTGATGTGGTAATGCGACAGAATTAGTTTAGTGATGTGGTTACCTTTTGGAAGTATTACAGGATGTTTTAGATCTTGACTGAGAGAGGAGTGTTTTAGCCTCCCACCAACACGGAGGATGCCATTGTCCAAAATAGGATCCAGAGGGTACAGTGCGCTTGAATTTGGTAGAGCTTCTCCTCTTTCAATTATTTGCATTTCCTTTGAGAATGCTTGCTGCTGTACAAGCTTGATGACCACCTTAGCAGCTCTCTCACGTTCTTCAACTGTCACATGATCACCATTGTACATCTGTTTGTGGCCCAATCGGTTTATTCTTGCAACCACCCTTAGAAGCATAGACCAAGAAGAGAATCGACTTAAGCGACTGAGGATGTCTGCTCCATCTCTGACGGAGGTCACAAAGGTTTGGACTAATTTAACTTCAGGATCACCGACAAGCAGGTTCACAGGTGTATATGGTGTTGCATTTACTTCCTGTTCCCACAGGAATTTGGGTCCTGATAACCACATTGATGTAGAGATGGCAGACGCATTAAGCCCTCTAGATGCATAATCAGCAGGGTTATCTGTTGTATTTACGTAACACCACTGACTAGGATCTGTGACATCTCGTATCAGCTGCACTCGATTTGCGACAAAAACATGAAACCTACGGGCTTCGTTGTTAATGTATGCTAAAACGACCTGCGAGTCTGTCCAGAAGAACTCTTGGTCAATCTTCATTTCCAGCTCATTTTTCAGCATGACACTCATTCTGGCAGATATGACAGCGGCTGAGAGTTCTAACCTGGGAATGCTTATGACCTTTGTAGGTGAGACCCTGGCTTTAGCCATCACCAGACAGCAGTGGACTTCACTCTTGTCATTTTTGAAGCGGAGGTAGGAACAAGCACCATATCCTACATTACTCGCATCAGAGAAGTGGTGTAACTCTGTTCTGACTATTTCACTGAAGGTATGTGGGTGATAACATCTTGGTATCAATACTTCCTTGAGTTTCAGAAGATCGTTTTTCCAATCCACCCATTGAGGACGCAAGTCATCAGGAAGTTCATTGTCCCATTCAGTACCTCTACGACAAAGTTCTTGTAGGATACACTTTCCCTGTAGAATAAATGGGGCGACAAACCCAAGAGGGTCATATAGAGAGGCTATAACAGACAGAATACCACGGCGAGTCAATGGTTGATCCTTAAGGTCGATGCTGAAACTGAATGTGTCATCCTTTGTTGACCATTGAATGCCGAGTACACGTCCAGCTGGTGTTGCTTCAAGATTAAAGTCAAGAGGCTTTGATGTTGTTGCCTTTTCTAACGGGTTTAAACAACTCAGAACGTCTTCCTTATTTGAGTTAAATTTGTGAAGCCGTAAACCTCCATGTTTACACACTCTTTGAGCTTGCATTATTAGTTCTTTGGCTTCACTGATTGAGGGAACACTGGTTAACCCATCATCCACATAAAAGTTCTTCTCAATGAATGCTGAGGCTGAAGGATAGTTAACCTTGTGCTGCTGTGCCAGGTACTTTAGGCCGAAATTAGCACACCCAGGTGAAGACGTGGCACCAAAGAGGTGGACTGCCATGCGATATTCTTGAGGCTCTTTCTCCAAGTCTCCACCCTCCCACCATAAGAATCTCAGGTAATTGCGTTCATCAGGTGGGACGAGAAACTGGTGAAACATCTTCTCTATGTCACAGGTAACTGCAACTGGCTCCTTTCTGAAACTGCACAGCACTCCCACCAAGGAATTGGTTAGATCAGGCCCAGTCAGAAGTGTGTCATTTAATGATATACCACGAAACTTTGCTGAACAATCGAATACCACCCTCAGCTTGTTTGGTTTCTGAGGGTGGTACACCCCATGGTGTGGGATGTACCACACTGTCTCTCCACTTAGTATAGCTGGAGCTTGTTCTGCATCACCTTTGATAATCATCTCTTCCATGAAAGCCTTGTAGTGATCATAATACTGTTTATTGGACTTGAGCCGTTTCTTTAGGTGTTGTAGTCGAGCAGTTGCTAGCCCTTTGTTGTTGGGTAGTGAGGGTCGGCTGCTGCACTTAAATGGGAGAGGAAGCTCGTAATGTCCATTATCCTTCTGATGAATATTGGCACTGAGGTGCTGTATGAAACAAACATCCTCTTGTGACACACATTTATCCTCATAAGCTTTTTCATTGAAATCGGACTCAAGAATTTTCAGGATATCATTGGACGATGGGACAGGTATTTCCTTTACTGCAACACGGTGGACAAAACTCTGATTTCCTTGTCGGTCAAGGTGTGGATTAGACAGGCCTATAATACTCCACCCAAGCACAGTTCTTTGCGCGAAAGGCTCATTTTCACCACCTATAATTGCTTCCAAGGGAGCTAGAGCAGATGGGCAGTCAATCCAATTAAAAGTCCGACTTCACAGTTCAAAAGTGGTGACAGCTGACTTGCTAAGTGTCTGAGGTGACTCCACTGAAGCGCTGTGTGCTTGGTGGAATATACGACTTGTCCACTGGAATGAAGTCTCTTGTGTATGCTTGCTGTAGTGGTATAGAACTTGCAGATTGTAGTCCTCTACTTTAAGTCCACAGACTCTCTTACTGGCAGTGATCGTGTCAGCAGCTGTCATGGTGCTGAGCCTCAATTGCACAGGTTGTGAGACAACATTCAAACTTTCAAGAAGATCTTCCAAGATGAAACTTGAGTCGCTCTGGGTGTCAAGTAGAGCATAAGTTAGTAACTTCTCTTTGGGGGTTCGTCCACTGTAGAGATGAAAACTGGCACAACTGCTGGAAGTAGCAAGAGAACATTGAGTGAGTGCGTGGGTCATGACTTTATGAACTTCCTCACTTGCTTGAACATTCGTAGATGCTCCTTTAGGGTCCTTTGAAGGAGCTTTATCCTTTCTTCATGTAAGCAGGTAGGATGACTTCGACCACACGTACCACATGTATGTCTTCTTCTACAGTCTTTACTCATGTGTCCCTTTCTGAGACATCCGAAACAGAGGTGGGTTTCGTGAATGAAGGCTTTCTTTTTCTTCAATAGTCTTTCCAGCAAATGTAGAGCATTGAGCAATGTGATGTTTTTCACATCTTTGCAGAAAAGGCACGATGTCTTTGGCTTAGAGCTGTACGTCTCTGGTCTTTTTGAGCTTAAGTCCTTCACCTGAACCTTTGTACTGAGAGCCTTAGCACGCTTGGGAACCTTTCATCTGTGTTCTTTGATTCACAAATAGTGCAGAGGTTATAGGGTTACAAGCTATTTTTGCTTCCTTTTGCAGAAATTCTGTGAAGCATTTGAAACTTGGATAGTCACCTGATGTGTCTAGCTCTTCCACCACGATTCGGTTCCACTTTCTCACAATCCATTCGGGGAGTTTCTTTAACAGCTTGTGGTTTTCTTCAGAATCATTTAGGATGGCTAATCCTTTACGTGAGGAATTGCCTCGACACAACCTTGTAGGAAATCTGTGAAGTCTCGTAATGCCAGTGGGTCATTTGCTCCAATTTTGGGCCATCTCATCAGCTTGTCTCGAAACGCTCTTTGGATGACGAACGAGTTCCCGTACCTTTCCTGTAACACTTTCCAGGCACCTTGATACGCATCCTCAGAATTTCTGTAGAAATATCCCTCCACCGCTTTGCGAGCTTCCCCAGCAAGGTAATTCTTCAGATAGAACATTTTTTCACCAGAAGGAAGAGGTTTTCGATCAATGAGGGCCATGAATGACATCTTCCAATCTATGAATTTTAAAGGGTCACCAACAAAGACAGTGGGTTCTGGAACAGGCAGCCGATGTGTGCTTAGTGAGTTTGCTATTGCTTGAGCTAGATTTGCAGTTTCCTGAGGTGATGTAAACTCCATATCCTTCACATGATGCTTGCTGAGGTAGGAACGACTGTGCTTCCGGGTTCAGTTGAGATGTAAGCTCTGTCCTTTGGCAGCCAGTGTGAATGCTAGGGCCTTCGTCATCTTCACAGCGATGAAGGTTGCCTTCCAAATCGTTATACACTTTGACACGAGCTGCTGCTACTTTAACTTTTTTGTCAACTTGTAGCTGTTGTAGCCGTTTCTTTTCCTCAACTAGCCTTAACTGCATTTCAGCCTCCTCTGCTTTATCTCCGCTAACATTCTCGATTCACAAAGCTTCCAGTCTATGCTCCATCTTTATCAAGCTTAGCTTGTTTGATTGTGAATTTCTTGTAAAGCTTTAGCTTGTTCCAGTTTCGCTGCAAATTCTGCCTGTGCATCAGCACGCTTACTTGAGACTTTAGAAGTCTTGGATTGGTTATCGGATCCCAGTGATGACTCTGAAACGACTGTGTTTGTTACTGTACATCCAAAGACGGATCCATATTCATCCTTATTCAGCACTTGCCTTACTCTTTCCTTCACAAGTCTTCGTTGTAACTTTCATTAAATGTTTCCAGTCGTTTACTGACAAGATCAGTGATCTCTGCAGTTAGTGCAGCGCAGGCATCCATACGTTTAACAATGTCTGGAGTAGTAGTGTGGTTACGCAGAATTGCTTCATAACGCTGATAGACTGAATCATGTCTGCCTTGAATGTCCTGCTGTATTTGATCCAGGTCTTCACGTGTACAGAATGTTTTCAAATTTGATCTAGCCTCTCTTGCAGCCTGCTTCCAGGACTCATATGTCTTAT
>NW_020527964.1:0-17657 GCF_003368295.1 Carassius auratus
GCACTGAAACAAAGACACACACACACACACACACACACTACCCACAGTGACGGAGGGACAGAGTGACATCAGATGTATGATAGTTTTTTAATTTTCTATCATCCATATAGTGTTGTATAGTCATGAAACTATGCATATTTCCCTCAGAATGACTTGTCTTCTATGTGTAATTTTTTTTGAAGTGTTTAGAAGCTGCACTTTAAAAAAATAAAGACATTTACTGGTTACTTTTTTACTGTTATTTCAAAAAATCACCACAACAAAACCATTCAAGCTATCCAAAATTAATTTGCATCTGTTCTGTAAGATAAATTCTTTAAACAGTGGTAAAAGAGGATGTGGTGCTGATCCTTCAAGAGTCACTCAAAACGTATCTGTCCATAAAGCCTATAAAGAATTATTCTTAATATACAGTTCACAATATTTCAGCTTGTTATTCTAATTAAGTGAGGGTCATTTTATCAGTAAAATACATAAAATACATATTATTTTTCTTTGAAAGATTTCTATAAATGATTTAAATCATACTTGTTTCTACAATAATAATTTAAAAGTAATCCTATACCTCCATCTGGTGGCCATTATTGGTACTAAGAATTGCAAGCTTCATTTATAAGTTATGATAGTTTTAATTTTATGCTGGCTCTTGAAAATGATAAAGCTATGAAACTTACTGTGCTTCCTTCAAATGATGACTTCTACGTATATAAAAAATTATGAAGAGTTTGGAATGAAAAAATTTGAAGATATAGTAAAATAACTATTGTATTTTTTTATGTTACTTTAATAAATCGCTATGGCCACACCATTTAAGCTATCCTAAACCCATTCACAATTTAACATCTCAGTATATTGGCTTCATGTTAAAAAAAGTTTGGTGTGAACTACTTGTGTCTTCTTGGAGGAGTATGAAATCATTTACAGGCTGATTTGATCATAAATCCACAATAGAATTTCTGAGTTCTGTATCAATCTGTGTTGTTGTTTGTTTATTTTTATTTTTTTATTTTTCATAGGAAGATAACTGATCCTTTACTCTCCTTTTTAATAAATGTGCTTATAAACCAAAAACAAGCTATTTATAGCTGTATTTATAAACTGCTTACTACTGACTATTAATATTGGGACAAGGCTTTATAAAGCATGAACTGACTGTTTACTTTTTGAGTTTGAAATTATTATTTGCAGCACAAATAAGGTTTTTTAGGATTTTTAAAAATCCCTAAAACTGTCAGAAAAAGGATAAGGCCTATTTCTATGTGAGTGGCTACATTTATTTGTTTTTATAACTATAATGCATAAACTATGAAATTATACAAAATGTATAAAAAAGTACAACAGTTATTGTTTTCCAATGTTTTTTTATTAATTAATTATTATAATTTTTTTTTTGGATTTACATTTAAAAAAATTAGCCTACTGCAATCATTCTAAACAGCTTGAATAAAACCTGTTAATATTTATTATAGACCACTGTAACTGTGTATAATCTAACAAACAAGTTTATTATGAAAATAAAAGTGTGTACACCAGATAAATTGGACGATAAAGAAATTGCTAACAATAGTATAATAGAGCATGTTTTATGTTTTTAGGCGTTTAGATGCAGAAATGGACAAATAAAATGTAAAATAAAATGTAATTGATTTAATTAAATATAGATTAATTCTTGTTCGAGCAAAATAATAAATAAATACGTACACACATTAAAAAAGCAGCCAAGATGAATGAATTTATTTTTTATATAGATTAAAATTGAAGACAGAAGCAGCTGGTATATGCGGTCACTTAATATTCAAATCCAGTAGATTCACTTCAGATATATTTCCCAACAGTTTATGTTCACGTGGCTGTTTTCGTTTATATTCGCTTAGCTATTATGTGTTTTGAAATAATCTTGTCCGTGATGTGTTCGACGAAAGCCAGAATCCTGCAGCTCGAGAGATATATGTTATTCTGCCAGTCGCGGTGTCAAATAGTCTTGCACACTTAAACGAGTCACAAACACCTGCATTTAGCTCTTGTAGTGTTACAATGGGTTTATTGTGTGCATTTGTGGTAATATTTTATTTAAAAAAGCTCTTAAACAAGAATAAATTCGTTTGTTTTGAGCTCGACACTGTACGCGCTGATCGGAGGCGTGATTTTAGATAGGCAGCCACAAATATTTCATTTTCACACAAACAGTTCAAAAACATCTGAATTTAGCTCTTGGTGTGTTCTAATTGGTTGATTGTGTGATATCGCTGTAATAATTTATTTTTAAAAGCTTTAAAACAGGAATAAATTCGTTTTCTCTGAGCTCTTTACTCCAGACGCTCGTGATCACAGCGGTGATTCATCTCTCCTATTTCTCACGTATCTCTGGCCAGAAATAATTTATCCATGAGCCCTGAACCGGTTATAATCAGATATGTTGGTTTAGCTTGTCAGTGTGAATTAAATCTAAGTATTTATTTGTATTTTTAACCGATTTAAAAGTGAAAGTAAAAATCCGGGAATTGAACCTGTAGGGGCGCTATTTCTCTCAGACAATGGAAGTCTGAAGCACATATACTCAAACAGAGGGACAGAGTGAGATGAGATGTCTGACAGTTTTTTAATTTTCTGTTATCCATACAGTGTTGTAAAGTCGTGAAACTATCCATATTTACTCAGAATGACTTTTTTTCTCTATGAAAAAAGGTTTTGAAGTGTTTGGAATTTAAAAATGCAGGACAATTAATAATTTCATTTTTTCTGTCATTTAAAAAAATCACCACGACAAAACCGTTCAAGCTATCCGAAATCCATTGGCAATTTAAGTTGTTTAAAATGTTTTGGCATCATGTAGACAAAGTTTGGTGTGTATAGTGTTACTCTCCTCTGAGCAGTATGCATTAATTCACAGCTAAATGTAAAAAAAAAATCCACATTCAAATCAAAATAGCTGACTTCCTGTTCATCGTAGCTGATGACTGTGAATTAGAAAGTTGTCCGTCTTGATAAGAACAATTTATGTACCAAGTTTGGTGTCTGTAGCTAAAACTAACCCCCCCACTTTTGACAAAAGGTGGCGCTATAGAGTGCCTCATTCACGCCCTTTTAAAAGCTTTTGCCATTGTCTAGCTATCACTAATACTGATATGTGTTTTGAGTTTCATGTAAATCTGAGCTTGTTGTCTGCCTCAAACTCACCATAACAGAACATTCAAGTTTGACACGTTGCCATGGCAACACTATATCAGATATCAATATCCCCACAACAGATTTACATCGGCCGTGTTTTGTCATTATTCTGATGAAGTTTTAAGTAAATCGAGTAAACATAAGATGCTGAATTCAAAGCATTTGGAAAATGACACACTTCCTGCTGCCAGTTGGTGGCGCTATAACGTTGACTCTTAATAGTCACATATATACAATCAGTATCATACAACGAACAAACCCATGAAGTTTGATCAAATTCAGGAAATGTATGTGGATGTTATTAGACATTTCCTGTTTCTCATTTCTCGCCATAAGTTCCACGCCTCGCCACGGGCAAACCGTTCGAGATATCAAAAATCCCCTCGCAATTTTTCATCCACAATGTCTTGAGATCATGTTCACCGAGTTTCGTGGCGAACGGGTTGAAAACCTCAGAGGAGTATTTCAAATTCCAGAGCATGCTTTTTTTAAACAGCCCTGAATAGCTGACTTCCTGTTGGGCGGAGCCTATGACATAAAGCGCGAAAGTTGTTCAGCTCAATGAGATCTACAAGTGTACTGAGTTTCATATAAATATATGCAAGTGTGTGTGAGCTATGGTTCAAGATTTCTGACTGTGTTCCAGGGGGCGCTGTAGAGCCCCTGTGCCACGCCCGGGTCCCAGCCTCTGCGGCGTCCTGATGGCCGCAGATTCCAATGTGTGTGCCAATTTTCAAGAGTTTTTGAGCATGTTAAGGCCCCCAAAAACCCCCGGAAGGTTTAATAAAAAATAAAAAAAATAATAATAAGAATAATAAGAATAATCCTTAGGGGAACAATAGGGCTCTTCGCCCCTTCGGGCTTGAGCCCTAATAATAATAATAAACAAAGCAGATACAAGAGGGTCCTCACACCATCGGTGCTCGGGCCCTAATTAAAGCTGCAAGCAGCGATGAACGGGCCCTCGCACCCGGGCTCACCGCTATCGTGTGGCTTTAGTAAAAAGGTGAAGGTGAGAAATATGCATTTCAAATCGTTAATATAAGTGAAATATGTCAAAGTCACTTATATGTGCCAATTTTCCTGTTGCCAATAGGTGGCGCTATCATTATAATGGAATATTGGCCTTCAGATGTGTTCAGGCTAGGAGTCTTATCGAACATGTGAAGTTTGGGGAATATCGAACATTTCAAGCCTGAGTTACAACAACTTCTCTTGCTGTGGCGAGACATCAAATTTTGTCATGGCGCCATGGACACGCCCTTTAACAAAATCTAAAGATCTCCACAATTGAACATTGCAAAGACCTTTAGATTAGACTGACCAAAATAAAATGTTGATGTCATAAAATTTCTTGGAGTAGTTCTTTGCAGTGTAAAACATGACACTTCCTGTTGCCAGCAGGTGGTGCTATGACTATGACTGAATATGGGCATGTAGATCTGTTAAGGGCAGAAGTCTTATCTAACATGTGAAGTTTGAGGCAGATTGGACATTGTATGTCTGAGTTACAGCAACTTCCTTTTTCATGGCGAAACATCGAAATTTGTCAGGCTGCCATGGACATGCCCTTTAACAAAAACTCAAGTTCTCCACAAGTTAACATTGCACAGGCCTTTAGATTAGACTGACTACAAAAAATACATTAATCTCAAAAAAATTCTAGGAGTAGTTTGTCACAGCATACAACATGTCACTTCCTGTTGCCAGCAGGTGGCGCTATGACTATAACTGAATATGGGCATGTAGATCTGTTAAGGGCAGAAGTCTTATCTAACATGTGAAGTTTGGGGCAGATTGGACATTGTAAGTCTGAGTAACAGCAACTTCCTTTTTCATGGCGAAACATCGAATTTTGTCAGGCCGCCATGGACACGCCCTTTAACGAAACCTCAAAATCTTCGCAATTTAACATCGCAAACGCCTTTAGATTTAACTGACCAAGTTTGGTGTTGATCTCAATATATCTCTAGGAGTAGTTTGTTAAAGTACAACCCCTGAAAATGGCAAAAACAATGCCAATTTTGCAGAGAAAATTCTAAATAACCGAATTCCTGATGGGATTCGGATTTCGTAACATGGGACTTTTTTGTAGGTATTGGTGTGTTACATGTGTGTACCGATTTTTGTACATGTACGTGAAAAATAGCTCGAGGCGCACTCCATTGAATGTGCATATGGCCTTCAGATCTGTTCAGGCCATGACCCTTATCATACATGTGAAGTTTGGGCAAGATCGGACACTTTATGCCTGAGCTATAACATCTTTTATTCCCATGACGAGACATCGAACTTCGTCACGGCGCCATGGACACGCCTTTTAACAAAAACTCAAGATCTTCACAACTAAACATCACACAGGTCTTTAGATTCGACTGACCACAAAAAAGACATTGATGTCATAAAATTTCTAGAAATAGTCTGTCACAGTGTAAAATATGTCACTTCCTGTTGCCAATAGGTGGCGCTATGACTATAACTGAATATGGGCATGTAGATCTGTTCATGTCAAGAGTCTTATCCAACATGTGAAGTTTGGGGCAGATTGGACATTGTATGTCTGAGTTACAGCATCTTCCTTTTTCATGGCGAAACATCGAAATTTGTCAGGCCGCCATGGACACGCCCTTTAACGAAACCTCAAGTCCTTCGCAATTTAACATCGCAAATAGCTTTAGATTACACTGACCAAGTTTGGTGTTGATCTGAATAAATCTCTAGGAGGAGTTCGTTAAAGTACAACCCCTGAAAATGGCAAAAACAACACCAATTTTGCAGGGAAAATTCAAAATAACCGACTTCCTGTTGGGATTCGGATTTCGTACCAAGAGACTTTTTTGTAGATATTGGTGAGTTACATGTGTGTACCAATTTTTGTACATGTACGTGAAACATAGCTCGAGGCACACTCTGTTGAAAGTGTATAGGTGGCGCTATCGAGCCATTCTGCCACACCCGGTGGAATATTGGCCTGCAGATCTGTTCAGGTCAGGACTCTTATCACACATGTGAAGTTTGGGGAAGATCGGACATTTTATGCCTGAGTTATAACATCTTTTATTCACATGGCGAGACATCGAACTTCGCCATGGTGCCGTGGACACGCCTTTTAACGAAAACTCAAGATCTTCACAACTGAACATCGCACAGGCCTTTAGATTAGACTGACCACAAAAAAGACATTGATGTCAAAAAATTTCTAGGAGTAGTTCGTCACAGCGTAAAATATGACACTTCCTGTTGCCAATAGGTGGCGCTATGACTATAACTGAATATGGGCACGTCAATCTGTTCAGGTTCAGAGTTTCATCAAACATGTGAAGTTTGGGGCAGATTGGACATTGTATGTGTGAGTTATAGCAACTTCATTTTTCATGGCGAATCATCGAAATTCGCCAGGCCGCCACGGACACGCCCTTCAACGAAAACTCAAGATCTTCACAATTTAATGTCGCAAAGGCCTTTAGATTAGGCATACCAAATTTGATGTTGATTTGAAGAAATCTCTAGGAGGAGTTCGTTAAAATACAACACATGGAAATGACCAAAATTACACAAAATTTGCTCATGATATTAAAAATAACCGACTTCCTGTTGGGTTTAGAATTTTGGTCCAAGAGTCTTTTTTGTAGGTATTGGTGTGTTACATATGTGTGCCAATTTTCGTGCATGTACGTGAAACATAGCTGGAAGGCTGTTGATTTTCTTAGTATAGGTGGCGCTGTCGAGCCATTTTGCCACACCCTCTTCTGAATCCTATATCAGATGAAAATTTTCACCAGGTTTGACGCGTGTGCAAAGTTTCATGACTTTTTGAGCATGTTAAAGCCCTCAAAAATGCGATTCATTCGGGAGAAGAAGAAGAAGAAGAATAATAATAATAATAATAATAATAAACAAAGCAGATACAAGAGGGTCCTCACACCATCGGTGCTCGGGCCCTAATAATAATTAAAGCTGCAAGCAGCGATGAACGGGCCCTCGCACCTGGGCTCACCGCCATCGTGTGGCTTTAGTAAAAAGGAGAACGTTGAGAAATATGCATTTAATGTCCTAAATATAAGTGGAATATATCAAAGTATATCCCATATATGTGCCAATCTTACCGTTGCCAGCAGTTGGCGCTATCATTATAATGGAATATTGGCCTTCAGATGTGTTCAGGCAAGGACTCTTATCAAACAAGTGAAGTTTGGGGAAGATTGAACATTTTATGCTTGAGTTACAACAACTTCTCTTGCTGTGGCAAGACATCAAATTTTGTCATGGCACCATGGAAACGCCCTTTAACAAAAACTCAAGATCTTCAAAAGTTAACATTGCACAGGCCTTTAGATTAGACTGACCACAAAATATATGTTAATCTCAAAAAAATTATAGGAGTAGTTTGTCGCAGTGTAAAATATGTAACTTCCTGTTGCCAATAGGTGGCGCTATGACTATAACTGAATATTGGCATGTAGATCTGTTCAGGTCAAGAGTCTTATCCAACATGTGAAGTTTGGGGCAGATTGGACATTGTATGTCTGAGTTACAGCAACTTCCTTTTTCATGGCGAAACATCGAAATTTGTCAGGCCGCCATGGACCCGCCCTTTAACGAAACCTCAAGTCCTTCGCAATTTATTATCGCAAAGGGCTTTAGATTACACTGACCAAGTTTGGTGTTGATCTGAATAAATCTCTAGGAGGAGTTCGTTAAAGTACAACCCCTGAAAATGGCAAAAACAACACCAATTTTGAAGGGAAAATTCAAAATAACCGACTTCCTGTTGGGATCCGGATTTCGTACCAAGAGACTTTTTTGTAGGTATTGGTTTGTTACATGTGTGTACCAATTTTTGTACATGTACGTGAAACATAGCTCGAGGCGCACTCCGTTGAAAGTGTATAGGTGGCGCTATAGAGCCATTCTGCCACACCCGGTGGAATATTGGCCTGCAGATCTGTTCAGGTCAGGACTCTTATCACACATGTGAAGTTTGGGGAAGATCGGACATTTTATGCCTGAGTTATAACATCTTTTATTCCCATGGCGAGACATCGAACTTCGTCGCGGCGCCATGAACAAGCCTTTTAACGAAAACTCAAGATCTTCACAACTGAACATCGCACAGGCCTTTAGATTAGACTGACCACAAAAAAGACATTGATGTCATAAAATTTCAAGGAGTAGTTCGTCGCAGCGTAAAATATGTCACTTCCTGTTGCCAATAGGTGGCGCTATGACTATAACTGAATATGGGCATGTCAATCTGTTCAGGTTCGGAATCTCATCAAACATGTGAAGTTTGGGGCAGATTGGACATTGTATGTGTGAGTTATAGCAACTTCATTTTTCATGACGAATCATCGAAATTCGCCAGGCCGCCACGGACACGCCCTTCAACGAAAACTCAAGATCTTCGCAATTTAACATCGCAAAGGCCTTTAGATTAGGCATACCAAATTTGGTGTTGATTTGAAGAAATCTCTAGGAGGAGTTCGTTAAAATGCAACACATGGAAATGACCAAAATTACACAAAATATGCTCATAATATTAAAAATAACCGACTTCCTGTTGGGTTTAGAATTTCGCTCCAAGAGTCTTTTTTGTAGGTATTGGTGTGTTACATATGTGTGCCAATTTTCGTGCATGTACGTGAAACATAGCTGGAAGGCTGTTGATTTTCTTGGTATAGGTGGCGCTGTCGAGCCATTTTGCCACACCCTCTTCTGAATCCTATATCAGACGAAAATTTTCACCAGGTTTGACGCGTGTGCAAAGTTTCATGACTTTTTGAGCATGTTAAAGCCCTCAAAAATGCGATTCATTCGGGAGAAGAAGAAGAAGAAGAATAAATATAGCTGCAAGCAGCGATGTCGGGCTCAAGCCATCAGTGCAACGCCACCCCGGTGGCATCGGGAAAACTGTGCCCAGCGGGCATAAGCATTTACAGTAACCCTCTGACAATCAAGTTTTAAGGAATGCGGCAGTTAAAGGCTTAATCCGACCAATCTAGACTTTGAAATCACATACACAGAACAATATATATAACTTTAGTAACACATTATTTTTATATTTATAAAAAATGTATAAGGTGTGCATTATAGCTGACACCTATATGAACACATTACAATTGTTTTGTGACTGCAAGTCTTTCTTCTCAAATGCTATTGAGCTTCAAATTTGCATTTGAGCCCATGTGAAAAAGTAGCAAATTTACATATGACTTACAGTTTGTTGTAATAAATATCAAACATTCAAATTAATTGTGCATTATAGCTGTCACCTAGATGAACAATTACAGTTGTTTTTGTAAGTAATTATCTTCAAATGCTACTGACGTTAGAAAAGTGTATAACAATATCACATGTAACTTTAGAGACCGTCCCTAAATTTGAGACTCTTGAATGTCCAATGTCAAGACAGCTTTATGCCTTTTTTTTTTTTTTTTTTTTTTTAGTTTTCTTTTCTCTGTGTCGGATTGCTGATGTCCTATACCCAGGCATAGATGTCCATCCATCAATTACGAACATTCAGCCGCAAACATGAGGTGTGAGCGGTCGCGAGCGCGGATGGGAGAATGGCGCATGTTTTTTTTTTTTTTTTTTTTTTAAAGCAACTGGGATGGTGCCCCCTCTGGGAGTTGGTGCCCTACGAAGACTGCATACTCTGCATATAGGGAGTGGTGGTACTATCTGGAAGATATATTCCTCAAACCATCGTACAAGAGGAGGTGATGCTAATCCTTCAAGAATCGCTCAAAAGCTATTTAAGTGTACAGTTTCATTTTATTGCATCTTGAAATAAATATTTCTGAATTCTGAATCAAACTGGGTTGGGTTTATTTATTTATTTTATGAGACAACTGAGACTTTAATCTCCTTTGTAATATATGTGATTTTAAACCAAGAACAATTTATTTATAGATGTATTACTGCTTAATAATGACTATTATTAAGGGAAAAGGATTTATAATCATGAACTATTTACTAATGCTTAGCTAATGAGTGCAGTTATTATAAAGTGTTACCACTGCATTTACTAATGTTAACAAATTAGACATTATTTTTACAGTGTTACCAAATCCTTAAATAATTTATTAGTGTTTTGTAATGATTTTAATTACCTATAAGCATTTGTGAAATAGTTTTGCTTGCATTGCAGCTTTATCTGTTAGTTGAAGAGTTTTACTGTTACATCCATGAGATTAATAAATGTCATGTCACAGAATGTCATAGGTCAGTATCAAATGAGTTTGAAATTATTATTTGCAGCACAAATAAGGATTATTAGGATGTTTTTAAATCCCTAAAACTGTCAGAAAAGGATAAGGCCTAAGAGATTTCTTAACCTGTAATGAAAGGAAAAAAACGCCACCATTAGCAACAACAAAAACAATAACAATTTAAAATACAGATTTTTTTTCCTGATTATTAAAGGGATGATTAGGTCTCTCTCTCTCTCTCTCTCTCTCTCTCTGCCAGACAGCCCCTCCCTACAGTCCACATACACTGTCAATCACCAAAAATTCACAGTCACCAACCCCCTCACACTCCCCCTCCCTCTCCCCCTCCCTTTCCTCACACAGACAGAGTGGCCAGAGTGAGATCATGTCAGTTGAGAAGTCTGATAGTTTTCACATTTTCTTTTATCAATACAGTGTTGTAAAGTCGTGAAACTATGCATATTTCCTCAGAATGATTTGATCTCTGTATGAACAAATGCTTTGAAGTGTTTGGAAGCTGCAATTTAAACATACAAGACAATTAATGTTTCCCTTTTTACTGTCATTTCAAAAAATCACCACGACAAAACAGTTCAAGCTGACCAAAATCTGTTCGCAATTTAAGTTCCTCAATGTTTTTTCTTCATGTAGAAAAAGTTTGGTGTGTATAGTGTACTTCCCCTGTGAGGAGTATTCATTAATTCACAAAATAATCTTCCCAAAAATCCATATTCAAATCAAAATAGCGGACTTCCTGTTGGTTGTAGCTTATGACTGTGAATTAGAAAGTTGTCCGTCTTGATAAGAACAATTTATGTACCAAGTTTGGTGTCTGTAGCTAAAACTAAATAAAATGCATTATTATTATTACTATTATTAGCTGTACACTTGATAAAAAATGTTCAATATAAACTTATGCAATTGTGTGTGTGTGTGTATATATATATATATATATATATATATATAAATTCAAGTGTACAGTTTTCTTTTATTGCATCTTGAAATAAATATTTATGAGTTCTGTGTTTGTTTATTTTATTTTTTATTTTACATTTTTTTAGGAAGATTACAGCCTTTAATCTCCTCAAAATAAATGTGCATATAAACCATGAACAATTAAATTATAGCTGTATTTATAAAATGCTTACTAAAATATTAATTTTGGGAGAAGGCTATATAAAGCATGAACTGACTATTTACTAATGCTTAGCTAAGAATTGCAGCTATTATGAAGTGTTACCAATGCATTTACTAATGTTAACAATTGAGACATTATTTTAAAGTGTTACCAAATCCTTAAATAATTTAAAAGTGTTTTGTTATGATTTCATTAACCTATAAGCATTTGTGAAATAGTTCTGCTTGCATTACAGCTTAGTCTTCATCTGTGAGCTGAACAGTTTTACTGTTACATCCTTGAGATTATGTAAATTCAAATAAATGTCATGTCACAGGGTGTCAGAGGTCAGTATCAAATGAGTTTGAAATTATTATTTGCAGCACAAATAAGGTTTTTTAGGATTTTTTTTAATCCCTGAAACTGTCAGAAAAGGATAAGGCCTAAGATATTTCTTAAGCTGTAATGAAAACAGCACAATTAGCAACAACAACAAAAAAATAACAATTTAAAAAACAGTTTTTTTTTCTGGTGATTAAAGAGATGTTTAAGTCTCTCTCTCTCTCTCTCTCTCTCTGTCTGTCTGCCACTCAGCTCACACCCCTCCCCCACTCACACTCACACACACACACAGTCAGCACTCATACATTCCTCAAACAGAGTGACAGAGTGAGATCAGATGTCTGACAGTTTTTTAATTTTCTTTTAATCATACAGCGCTGTAAAGTCATGAAACTATGCATATTTCCTCAGAATCACTGGTTTTCTAAATGAAAAATGTTTTTTAAAGGTTTGGAAGCTGCAATTTAAAAATAGAAGACGATTAATGTTTCACTTTTTACTGTCATTTCAAAAAATCACCACGACAAAACCGTTCAAGCTAACCAAAATCTGTTCGCAATTTAAGTTCCTCGATGTTTTTTCTTCATGTAGACAAAGTTTTGTGTGTATAGTGTACTTCCCCTGTGAGGAGTATTCATTAATTTTACAACTGTAAAATCTCAAAAATACACATTCAAATCAAAATAGCCGACTTCCTGTTGATCGTAGCTTATGACTGTGAATTAGAAAGTTGTCCGTCTTGATAAGAACAATTTATGTACCAAGTTTGGTGTCTGTAGCTAAAACTAACCCCCCCACTTTTGACAAAAGGTGGCGCTATAGAGTGCCTCTTCCACGCCCTTTTCAAAGCTTTTGCCATGGTTTAGCTATCTTTAATACTGATATCTGTTTCGAGTTTCATGTAAATCTGAGCTTGTTGTCTGCCTAAAAATCACCAGAACAGAACATTCAAGTTTGACACGTTGCCATGGCAACACTATATTAGATATAAATATACCCACAACAGATTTTCTTCGGCCGTGTTTTGTCATTATTCTGATGAAGTTTGAAGCAAATCGAGTAAAAATAAGATGCTGAATTCAAAGAGTTTTGAAAATGATTCACTTCCTGCTGCCAGTTGGTGGCGCTATAACTTTGACTCCTAATAGTCACATATATACGATCGGTATCATACAACGAACAAACAAATTAAGTTTGATCAAATTCAGGAAATGTATGTGGATGTTATTAGACATTTCCTGTTTCTCATTTCTCGCCATAATTTCAACGCCTCGCCACGGGCAAACCGTTCGAGATATCAAAAATCTCTTCGCAATTTAGCATCCCCAATGTCTTGAGATCGTGTTCACCGAGTTTTGTGGTGAACGGGTGGAGTTCCTCAGAGGAGTATATCAAATTCCAGAGCATGTGTTTTTCATAAAACCCTAAATAGCCAACTTCCTGTTGGGCGGAGCTTATGACATGCAGTGTGAAAGTTGTTTGGTTTGATGAGTTATATATATGTACCAAGTTTCATATGTATACGTGCAAGTATGCATGATATATGGCCCTCAGTACTACAGGGGGCGCTGTAGAGCCCCTGTGCCACGCCCGTGTATCAGACTCTGCCCGGCCCTAATGGCCGCAGGTTCCAAGGTGTGTGCCAATTTTCAAGAGTTTTTGAGTATGTTAAGGACCCCAAAAGCCCCCGAAACCTTGGAAAAAAATTAGAAGAATAAAGAAAAAAAAAAATAAATATAGCTGCAAGCAGCGATGGCGGGCTCAAGCCACCAATGCCATAACCCCCCGTGGCATCAGGTAAACTGTGCCCAGCGGGCACATGCATTCACAATATCCCTCTGGCAGTGAGGTTTTAAAGGATATGGCAGTTAAAGGGTTAATCCGAATCATCTAGACTTTAAAATCACATTCACAGAACAATATATATATATATATATATATATATATATATATATATATATATATATATATATATAACTTTCGTAACACTGTACAATAAGATTTCATTTATGAACAATATTTATATAGCATTCATTCATGTCAGTTAATATTCCAAACTTAAACATGAAAACATTGTTTCATTGTGATTTTTTCCAAGTACATTTTACCAATTCCAAACCATATCAATCTTAATAACTACCATTATTTTTTATTTAATCATTTATGAGTGCTATACAATAGTCCAGGAAAGCTGGAAGAGAAAAACTCCTTATATTCATGTGTGCAGAATTATTAGGCATGTTTTCTTTTACAGATGAAATGCGCTAAAATAGAGTTTTAACTCAAACTGTAAGGTCGAAAATTATGAAATACCCATGAGAAATATCAAACACAAATGCAATACAGAAATGGATAAGTTAAGACTTGACCATTGTACAAAAAATTCTGACTGGGTCATGAGGTCAGAAAAGAAGAAGAAAAAAGCAGGTCAAGAAGGTCAGATTCTGGAAGATATATTCCTCAAACCATCGAACAAGAGGAGGTGGTGCTGGTCCTTCACGAGTCACTCTAATCTGTTCATAAAGCCTATATATAAAGACTTAATATATAGAATTTCACAATACTTCATGGTATTCTAATTAAATAATTTTTTGGAATCTTAGATCTCTCAGAACCTGACACATTGTAATTCTGGAGACTCCAGGAAAGTGGCAGTTCTGTAAAATGTTGGCGCTGGAGACTAAATGCTCCCTGATAGTTTCACACCTAATTCACTTAACACACACACACACACACACACACACATTAACCACAGTGACAGAGGGACAGAGTGACATCAGATGTATGATAGTTTTTTAATTTTCTATCATCCATGTGATGTTGTATAGTCATGAAACTATGCATATTTCCTCAGAATGACTTGTATTCTATGTGTACATTTTTTGAAGTGTTTAGAAGCTGCACTTTAAACAAATAAAAGACATTTACTGGTTACTTTTTTACTGTTATTTCAAAAAATCACCACGACAAAACCATTCAAGCTATCCAAAATTCATTCGCACCTGTTCTGTAAGATAAATTCTTTAAACAGTGGTAAAAGAGGATGTGGTGCTGAACCTTCAAGAGTCACTCAAAACGTATCTGTCCATAAAGCTTATAAAGAATTATTCTTAATAGACAGTTCACAATACTTCAGCTTGTTATTCTAATTAAGTGAGGGTCATTTTTATCAGTAAAATACATAAAATACATATTATTTTTCTTTGAAAGATTTCTATAAATGATTTAAATCATACTTGTTTTACAATAATTATTTAAAAGTAATCCTATAGCTCCATCTGGTGGCCATTATTGGTACTAAGAATTGCAAGCTTGATTTATAAGTTATGATAGTTTTAATTTTAAGCTGGCTCTTGAAAATGATAAAGCTATGAAACTTACTGTGCTTCTTTCAAATGATGACTTCTACGTATATAAAAAAATTATGAAGAGTTGGAATGAAAATTTTTAAAGATATAGTAAAATAACGATTGTATTTTTTTATGTTACTTTAATAAATCGCTATGGCCACACCATTTAAGGTATCCTAAACCCATTCGCAATTTAACATCTTCACTATATTAGCTTCATGTTAAAAAAGTTTGGTGTGAACTACTTGTGTCTTCTTGGAGGAGTATGAATTCATTTACAGGCTGATTTTATCATAAATCCACAATAAAATTTCTGAGTTCTGTATCAATCTGTGTTGTTGTTTGTTTATTTTTATTTTTTATTTTTCATAGGAAGATAACTGACCCTTTACTCTCCTTTTTAATAAATGTGCTTATAAACCAAGAACAAGCTTTTTATAGCTGTATTTATAAACTGCTTACTACTGACTATTAATATTGGGACAAGACTTTATAAAGCATGAACTGAATATTTACTTTTTGAGTTTGAAATTATTATTTGCAGCACAAATAAGGTTTTTTAGGATTTTTAAAAATCCCTAAAACTGTCAGAAAAGGATAAGGCCTATAAGATTTCTATGTGAGTGGCTAAATTTATTTTTATAACTATAATGCATAAACTATGAAATTATACAAAATGTATAAAAAATGTACAACAGTTATTGTTTTCCAATGTTTTTTATTTATTAATTTAATTTTTTTTTTTTTTGATTTACATTTCAAAAAATTAGCCTACTGCAATCATTCTAAACAGCTTGAATAAAACCTGTCAATATTTATTATAGACCACTGTAACTGTGTATAATCTAACAAACTAGTTTATTATGAAAATAAAAGTGTGTACACCAGATAAATTGGAGATAAAGAAATTGCTAACAATAGTATAATAGAGCATGTTTTAGGTTTTTAGGCGTTTAGATGCAGAAATGGACAAATCAAATGTAAAATAAAATGTAATTGATTTAATTAATATAGATTAATTCTTGTTAGAGCAAAATAATAAATAAATAAATAAATAAATAAATAAATACGTACACACATTAAAAAAAGCAGCCAAGATGAATGAGTTTCATTTTTTATATAGATTAAAACTGAAGACAGAAGCAGCTGGTATATGCGGTCACTTAATATTCAAATCCAGTAGATCCACTTCAGATTTATTTCAGATCAGTTTATGTTCACGTGGCTGTTTTCGTTTATATTCGCCAAGCTATTAATGTGTTTTGAAATAATCTTGTCCGTGATGTGTTCGTTCGTACGACGAAAGGCAGAAATCCTGCAGCTCGAGAGATATATGTTATTCTGCCAGTCGCGCTTTCAAATAGTCTTTCACACTTAAACGGGTCACAAACACCTGCATTTAGCTCTTGTTGTGTTACAATGGGTTTATTGTGTGCATTTGTGGTAATATTTTATTTAAAAAAGCTCTTAAACAAGAATAAATTCGTTTGTTTTGAGCTCGACACTGTACGCGCTGATCGGAGGCGGTGATTTCAGATAGGCAGCCACAAATATTTCATTTTCACACAAACAGTTCAAAAACATCTTAATTTAGCTCTTGGTGTGTTCTAATTGGTTGATTGTGTGATATCGCTGTAATAATTTATTTTTAAAAGCTATAAAACAGGAATAAATTCGTTTTTCTGAGCTCTTTACTCCAGACGCTCGTGATCACAGCGGTGATTCATCTCTCCTATTTCTCACGTATCTCTGGCCAGAAATAATTTATCCATGAACCCTGAACCGGTAATAATCAGATATGTTGGTTTAGCTTGTCAGTGTGAATTAAATCTAAGTATTTATTTGTATTTTAACCAATTTAAAAGTGAAACTAAATGTCCGGGAATTGAACCTGTAGGGGCGCTATTTCTCTCAGACAATGGAAGTCTGAAGCACATATACTCAAACAGAGGGACAGAGTGAGATGAGATGTCTGACAGTTTTTTAATTTTCTGTTATCCATACAGTGTTGTAAAGTCGTGAAACTATCCATATTTACTCAGAATGACTTTTTTTCTGTATGAAAAAAGGTTTTGAAGTGTTTGGAATTTAAAAATGCAGGACAATTAATAATTCCATTTTTACTGTCATTTAAAAAAATCACCACGACAAACCGTTCAAGCTATCCAAAATCCATTGGCAATTTTAAGTGTTTTAAAATGTTTTGGCATCATGTAGACAAAGTTTGGTGTGTATAGTGTTCTCTCCTCTGAGCAGTATGCATTAATTCACAGCTAATGTAAAAAAAAATCACATTCAAATCAAATAGTTGACTTCTGTTGATCGTAGCTGATGACTGTGAATTAGAAAGTTGTCCGTCTTGAAAGAAAATTTTTGTACCGAGTTTGGTGTTTGTAGCTAAAACTAACCCCCACCTTTGACAAAAGGTGCGCGGATATAGAGTGCCTCTTCCACGCTCTTATGAACTTT